>NC_061514.1:136150977-136256097 GCF_022539505.1 Lolium rigidum
TACTCAGCAAGTTCTAAAAGAATAAAAGGTGTTTGATGCACTAGCTACGACCATTGATCAGGAAATCGCAGGTCAATGCATGTTTTGAAAACATTTCTTCAAAAGGTTGCTTTTATTATGAAAACTATGCCCGTCAGTCTTCACAGGTTGACCAGAACTTCGTGGAGTTCCTTTCCTGCCGCGTTCGCAGTTCCCTTCCCGGAACAAGGAGTGACAGCCACAATTTGATACACTCTGCAGAGGTGCGTTACTTTTCCCACAAGAGATCTCACCCTTTTTGCCATCCGCAGGGACTTGCCCCCGTTCACACTTCCTTTGGTGTGAGGCCAGGTATAAAGATCCAAGCCCACACCGCCTTCTCCGCGACCGCAAACCCACCCTTTTGTCCGACCGTATACCTCCAGTAGACTTCCCCCGATAATACGGCTTTACTCATGGTATACTCCGGACAATCCTTCATAGATCGGAAGAGATTAACATCACCAATGGATGGGGATTTAAAAGGATTTCCCAACCTATTGCGGCGAGTGCCTCCAGCACCCCACCGTCTCCCCGATCCGTTGGCGTGCAGAAGGGAAAAGATACAGCTGGCTTTTCCAGAGCCATTATAGATCTCATGGTCAACGCGGTTTGTACGGCGCTAGAATCACCGGACGGCATTGGTAATTTAATCCTAGGGTGATATAACCCATTGCAATGGAACCTCCACCATATCAACACATACCATGGTTCCATTGCCAGCCACATAGTCATATTCATAGTTGGAAATTAACATTTCATTTGCGATGCAGGAATGATAAGTATATAGCTTTGCATTAAAAGTAGTAGAAGATAATCAAGTTGACATGAGCAAGGGTGAACTTGCCTGTGGACTGCGAGATAGTGCAGTTCAATGCAGTTGATGGAACCTGGACCTCGGGTTCTGTAAGAAGCATCATTGTCCGGTAAGGACAATGTTATAAAAATCCAAATAATGCAATTATGGATGTATTATTTTATGTTGAATCCCTTTACCCCATTGAGTTATGACAATTTAGGGTTGTATTTAAGATTTATGTCTTTGACGGTAATTTACAATTGATTTAAAAGTATTAATCATTGTAATTCACACAAAGTACAATAATTTAAAGTAACATGAGTTTACTTGGTAATTACCTTAGTCATTCCAAAATAATTTGAAATTATAGATTTACCTCTATAGTTTTTGGAATAAAAGGGAATATAGTAGTTTTCTGGGAAAAATTCTCTGGTTCAAAAGAGATGACTTGGAATAATAGAATCTCATTTTGAAATGTTTGAAAATAAGTTTTTGAACTTATTTGAGATTTTTCCTTGAATTTTAAATACAAGGAAATGATAATTGAAAATTCCAATTGATTATTTAAATTCTAAAAATTCATGATTTTGAATTTGTTTCATAAATTCCATTTCATATTTTATTCTGGTTAAGATTTATTTTTCATTCATAAATCCAATTTTTATTGGATTTTTAGAGTGGTTTATGATTTATTAAAATTTGTGAAAGTTTTGGTCTTTTATTAAATGTACAAAGACCAAAATACCCCTCTGGACCCATATTGGGCCCAGCCCAATAACTTAGGCCCATGGGACAGCCCACTAAAGCTTGCCCCATAGCGGCTTGGTGGAGCCGAACGGCCCACCGCACTCTCACTCACTCGGCCCTCTCACTCGCTCGACCTAACCCTAATCTCTCTCGCGACGCCCTGGCGATGGCGTCGCCGCCATGGCCGCCGCCCTGCTCCGGCCATCACCGGCCTCCTCCGCCGTGGTCACCTACCGATCTAGAACCGCCTCGAGCAGATCTATCGATCCGTCCGAGCCGTTTCTCTCCTCTCGTCCTCTCCCGGCGAACCGCCTCGGTCCGGATCTCTCGGAGAATCGCCATGGGCGATCCGGTGGTCTCCGACAAGCTCTCGCCTTCGCCGTCGACGTGTGCGCCTCCGAGACCGACCCGGCGCGGGTGCTGCTCGCAGCGCCCGTGCCGTCGTCTCCATGCTGTGTCTGCTCGTGGTGGTGTTCGTCGGCGTAACGCCGGCGACTTCCCTGGCTTTGCAGCTGCTATGGCCGCGCGGGCACTGCCTCGCCATGCCATAGTTTCTGCCTCCAGGCGCGGGTAAGGTCTTTTGCTCCTCCTCCTTCTCTTCTGTGCGCCTCCCTTGTCACTGTTCTTCTTCCTCCTCATGATCTGTTGCTCTCTGGTGGTCTTGTGATCATCTAGAGTTATGCTACTGCTGCGCAATCTTACTGTGCTTCGGTTTACTGCAAGCTCATGGCTCAATTACCGTTTCCTGGTACTGGCACATGCTTCTTTGCTTGCTGTTCATGCTATGCTTGCCTCTCTTCTACCCCTAGCTTGCTTATGGCTTGATATACCCTGTTGTTCATGCTTATGGGCTTGCTATGCTTACTGGACTATTATGCTTGCTTGTCTAGGTGCACTTGTGATGCATCTGTGACACTTGTGTGTGTGCCAGAGGTGCCTGTGATATAATTCAGTACTACTATCGCAATCCAATGATCCATTGGATCATTTCTTGCTTGTTGGCAAATCCCTTTGTGTAGCTTGGCTTGCTATGATTGATCAATTTGATCAATTGTTTGTCGATGATTGCTTACTCGGCTAACACCGTGGTTATATGGTTCACTTATTTGGTGATGCCGATGCTCAAGCATCACCGTGCTGTTGCTTACTTGCTCTAGTGGCTATGAATTAAGTTGTATTGCTTAACCAGTATGCTGTTGTCATGCTTAGCATGGATCTGTGATAAATTCATGCTTAGATTACTTAATTATGATGAACTGCTTATGCAGTGATGATTTAAATGTCTTGCTTGTATATGAGTTTGCTGTTCATGATTCTTTTACAAGCAATCAAACTCTGAATCCATTTCTGGATAGTGATGTGGTCTATTTGGCTTGCTCTTATTTGGTGCTAAGTGTGATGTGACCTCAGTAGCCTTGCTACTGATTGGTTGCTCACTTAGTTAGTTGGATCTTGTGGCTACTCATCTTTGCTTGCATATTAGGGGATCATAGTAAGTATGAATGCCAATATGCTTGCCTGTGAAGAAATCTAGGGTTTTACTGATGGTTATGTGCCTAGGATTTTCTGTGTAGTCTATACTAGCTGCTATTTATTGCAACACATCTACTGGTGCTATCTGTGCATCAGATCTTGCTTCTGTGCACAAGATCTGTATCTGGGTGGTTTCTATTTTGGTGGCTTTTTAGACTAGCAGTGATCCTTGGTGAAAACCAAGTGATGATTCACCCTGTTGAGCATCTGCTCAACCCCATGACTATGTCATGCATATGATGGATTAGATCCATTGGATCTTCTCCAGGATCTTGGTATACCTTGTTCCAGCTCCTAGTATGAGATTTTGTGTTGATGCAGACTTGGGGTTTCTGTTCACAGCCCTTCACCTCCAGATTCTGGTTGATCTTCTCAGGTCACCATGATTCCTGGTGGCTAAGTTGGTTGTGTTGGTTTCTGTTCTTGCTCAAGAACTGGATGAACTGAGCTTGTTCTTGCTTCACCCTTACCTGGTGAATCCTATCTGGTCGACTGGTTCTAGTTTCTAGGGTTTGTGCTCCTTTTATATGATCCCTACTTCTATTCCTGCATTGACACACAAGCCTGGCATGCTTGGTGACTATGCTTTTGCATGGCCTTGCTGTTGCTGCCCAGCACACTTGAGCTGTGTGCTCTCATATGCTGAAACTTGAGCCCCTGCAGCTGCTCAGTTTTGGTCTGCCTGATCCTATCTTGTGCTGTCCCTGGTTTTGGACAAGCACAAGTGTGCTGTGACTTGGTTCTGCCCAAACTGAAGATTGTGTCACTTGCTAACTGTCTAAACTGAATCTTGAGCTAACACTTATATTCTGGCTAGTGTTTGTGATTTGTTTTGCAGGTTTTAAAGTTGAATATGACCAGAATATATTCTTCAAGCATTTAGTTTAGGTTTTAGTTTAGGAATAAACTTGTAATCTTCCTTTTTATTTCTGTTTATTATTCATTGATTCTTGTATCAAGAATATTGTAAAGACTTTGTAATCTGTGTTGATATCAATAAAGCCCAAGGTTTTTGTTTATGAGCTTTTTGATTATGTGACATTTATATTCTGAAATAATCATTGTATTTGTGATTCACTTTGAAATTCAAAGTGATTTGAATTAATAAGTTGTTTGAATTATGAATTCCATTTATATTGTTCAATGTTTATTGTTTAATGTAATGACACTTGTCAAATGAAATCAATTCCCCAAATCAACAAGATACAAAAGAGATCATGTCGAAATTTCCCTAACTCACATTGCCTAACCCTAAATGCAAGATGAGAGAGAATCTCGATCCCTCTTAGGTTTAGTTGCAATAAGGCGCGAAAATTTCCCCCGTTTTGCGATGAAATGCACATCCCATTTCTAAATCTACCCTTCGTTGTTCCTAGGTTCTGGGTTATTACACCCTAACACATCTAAGATAACTACGTTGCTCGCCATCAAAAAGGCTTCAGCACGAGCAACGCATGAACAACGTAGGTAGGCTTGTGCTGCCTAGATCGCAAGATGCGATCTAGGCAGCATGGTGCTTACCGGAGAAACCCTCGAGACGAAGGAGTTGGCGATGCGCCGAGATTTGTTTGTGTTGAACGTTGGTTGTTGTTTATTCCATAAACCCTAGATACATATTTATAGTCCAAAGGACTTTCTAATTCAGGCGTGCACCTAACCGTGCACGGGTAAAATTCCAACTCCTAACCGACACGTAATCTAATATATTACATGATACAAGGGCAAACTAGCCCAAACTTTGCATGTAAGGCCGATTCACGTATTTCTTCTATATATATATTCTTCAAGTCCATCTTGATCGCGGCCCACCTCTGACTCGGTCAAATTCGGTGATAACACATGCCCCCCTGGTTTTGGAAATGACATTTCCAAAATCATTACGCTTTTCTTTCGTCGGGTCATGTCGTGGCGGAGCAGAAACCGTCGCAGAATCCTCATCATGATGCCTTGCCCCTTCCACTTCTCCACGTGGCCGCAAAATTTTCTCGTTGGGCATCATCTCCTCGGAAACTGCTGTGGCATTGAATCTCCCTCATATCCCTTTTATTTAACCGTTCTAAACAGCTCGCTCCTCCTTCGTCCTCCTCGCATTAGCGCTCAAAAACCCTCCTGTGCCACCATGTCTTCTTCCTCCTCCTCCTCCCCCGAGCTTTCCTACGGGTCCTCCTCCTCCCGCGAGACGCCGCCGGACATCCGCGCCCCAGAAGAATGGGACCTGGAAGACCACGCCTCCTCCATCTGGTCCGAAGACGACGAGTCCCTGACCAGCGGGGATGAGGATCTTCAGTTCCTTGCCGTCGGGGAACTGGAGTCGGAGAGCGAGGACGACCGGTTCCCCTGGGACGGCTGCCCCACCTCTGAAGAAGAGGAAGAGGAAGACAACGACGACGACGACGACTCCCTCGAGGGCTACCCGCCGGCGAAACGCCTCCGCATGTGGTGGGACGACGACAGCAGCGACGATGAAGACGGGGATGAAGCTCCCGTAGAGGGCTACGGGAGTAGCGACGAGGAGCCCATCGGCAGCAGTGCCGATGAGAGTTCCGAGGATGACGACGAGGGCAGCGATGGCCCGTAGATTAGGATCCACTAGTGTAGGCCTAGCAGTAGTAGATTGGTCAATAGACCCTCCTTTTGTTCTTCCTTCTTTGAGCAATCGGCTCTTTCTTTGTAAGAAATCCTGTTCATGAATGAAGAAGTTTCCCCAATTTGACTTTGCCGATTTCTTTTAAACCGATTCTCAATGAGCCGATGGCAACGCATCGGTCTCTCAGAATCTGCCCTTCATCTCTTCGACCACGGGGTGACTGGAATCTTGGTCAAAACTTAATAAGCCGATGTCAACGCATCAAGTCTTCATGAACTACCCTTCATCCTTTCGAATAATGAATTTGAGTTCCGCCGGATCACCACCCTTGACAAAAATCGCGGCACAGGACTAGCCGATGGCCACCCAATCGGCTTTCAAAAAACAGAGCATCCACCAGGCCAGCTGCCCCCCGAGTCTCAGTCAAGGTGAAACAGAGACGAGGGCATGCCATTCAGACAAATGGACCTGGGCTAGATCATGTCTGAGAGAACTATCATACATAGCCAGCCGATTCCCAGCAAAATCGGCTCTCCAGAGCAGAGAACCTTCAGGGTGAGCTGCCCCCCGAGCTTCTTCAATCCACTTCTTTGCCTTTGCAGGTCAGATCGGCTCCTTTCCTTTGGTGGATCTGATGCAACCCACCTTCAACCTGATCTGCACATCCATGCTGCTCTTGGCATTGTTCTTGAAGAGAGGATCCGAGCCATTAAACCACTCCATTAAGGAGTTCTTCCATTAGTGTTTCTCTTCGTGGCCCACTTCCAGAACTTGAAGAATTCTCTGATTATAACAGTTATACTTCTTGAGTCGATAGCCATGCATCGGCTTTATATCCTTAAGTCGATGTCTGCTACATCGGCTGTGCGTAAAAATTTTCGAATTTTTTTACGGCCGATTCATGTATCGGTCCCCATACTTCAATACCCATCATCAAAGAATATCTTGGGCTGCTGGGCGTTTGAAAGATACTCCTTCCACATATCCCTATGTTTTATCCACCTAGGTGCCCCCCCGAGCCGATTCTGTCAAGAGAGTTGATGGTATCGGCTCTTTAGGTATCCCCTGTTGGATTAAATGCTGAACCCAGGCAGAATGGATGGTGAGGATAATTTTGGCCGATTGCTGGAATCGGCCTCCACGTTGCTTGTTCGATGAAGGTTTTGTAATGTCCCTCCATAAATTTTTTGGGGCCGATCACAAGGATCAGCCTCGCCACGCTTGCTCATTGATTTGCTCCAGCTACATGGTTAGGCCAGTGGATAAAACCAGCCCAATCTCCGACTTTATCATGTTGGTGCGCTTGTTGTCGTCCACCTCGAGCGCATCGTGTAATCGTGGGGTCCTAAGCTTCGTCGGAAGGACGAGCACCATGTTTGTGCCAGCCGATGTTTCGTCATCGGCTTTCCTTTGCTTGGGGCGCCACTCCATTTTCCGTGGACGACCCTCTTCATCCAGGGTTCGCTGAACTTTCGCAGCCAGATCAGGCCGTGCCTTCCTCAGTGTATGCAAGTATAACCTTTCGGCCTCCTCCAGGCCGCGCAATCGCTGAACCCTGCGCTTTTGGGAACGGCTGAGTCCATCGGGGCACCACCTTGGCCGGTGGTACTGTCTTCTTCTTCTCCCTCGGCTTCCGAATCCTCGAGATCTTCCAACCGAGGGGACTCGGCGCGTTTGCTTTGTGGCGGGAGAGGCCCTAGGCGCTTGAACACGGACACGTTAGTCTGTCTCCTTCTTCTTACGGTTGCATTCTGGGCAATTGCCGATTGTGGGCAATCGGCTCATTCCTGAATCCCAGCAGTGTCTGAAGAAGGGACAGTCCCAGTGCCTGTCCTCGTCGACTCGCTCCCCTGACTTTTCCTTGGCACGGCGCTCGTGCTCCTCCTCATCGCGATCATGCCGACGACGTCTCCTGTCGTCCCTAGCCAGACGATCTTCTTCATCATCGTCGTTGTATCGCCGGCGTTGGTCATACTGACTCACATACTTGTTGAGGAGGTGATCAGAGAGAGGTCGTTGGTATCTTATGTTTTTCACTTCTCCCTCTGTGACGTAGCGCTTGCCGTCTTGGCGGAGCCGATCGCGTGGAGCGGCTTCCTCTGTATCTTTGCTATGAGAGCAGCTGCCCTCATCTCCGTCCTTACCAGAGTGGTGCCCAAGTCCTACCATGTTGATATTGCACGAAAAACCTGGCTGGCACCCTCCATGGTAAGTATACTCCACCATATTAACGGCGGGGAAGGGGTGTGTGTCGACTTTCATGGCGTACTGGTTGAAAATTAGCCGTCCATTTTCTATCGCCATTTGGATCTGCTGCCGCCACACCCTGCAGTCGTTGGTGGTGTGGGTGAACGTGTTATGCCACTTGCGGTATGGCTTTCCGTTCAGCTCTTGCACCGTGGGGATCTTGTGGCCTTCGGGTACCTTTATATGCTTCTCCGTGAGTAAGAGATCGAAAATCTGCTCAGTTTTGGTCACGTCGAAGTCGAACCCTTTTGGAGGGCCTTGTGGCTTCACCCATTTGCAGGACACGGGGCCTTCCGCTCGAGTCCATTCAGCCACTGCTACCTCTCGATCTCCCGCAGCACCTTCATCCTCATCTGCCCCAACCAGGGCCACCGCACGCTTGAATTTGTCCTGGTAAACATCTGGGTGGCGCTGTTCATATGCTGACAGCTTCTGCACCATGTGCGCCAATGAAGGGTAGTCTGCTTGGGAGGCCACGTCCTTAATCGATGATGAGAGACCCACCACCGCCAACTCGACTGCTTCTTTTTCACTTACATGAACCGAAAAGCATCGGTTCCTAATGGTCCTGAAGCGCTGGATGTATTCTGATACTGTCTCCCTGCGCTTCTGTCGTACTTGTGCTAGATCGGCAATGCCAGCCTCGGAAGCCTCTGAGTGATACTACTCATGGAACTGCTCTTCCAACTGCTTCCAAGTCCGGATGGAGTTCGGTGGCAACGATGTGTACCACCCGAAAGCCGATCCTGTGAGGGACTGTGCGAAGAACCTCACACGCAACTCGTCTGATGCTGAGATCGTGCCCAGCTGTGCCAAATATCGGCTCACATTCTCGATGGAGCTGGAACCTGCCGATCCACTAAACTTTGTGAAGTCCGGGAGCCGATATTTGGGTGGTAGCGGGATCAGTTCGTAATCGTTGGGGTACGGCTTGGTGTAGCCGAACGTCTTCCTTTCGGCATCATGCCGAACCGATCTTTCGAATTGTACAAATCTGATCCGCGGTGATGGCTGAAGGTGTCGAACCACCGAAGATTCGCCGGGGTGGCATACTTAACCAGCCATGCTTGCTTTTCCAGTTCTGAGCCAGCTGCAGGGAGCTGGGCTGCGGAGGTTTGTCGGAGTGGCGTACTTAGCTAGCCACGTTTGCTTCTCAAGATCTGCTCCCGACGTTCCTCCTCGCTGTTCCCGAAGGCCCCTGCTGTTGCAACCTGGTTCGAGAGTGCCCGGGTATTGCGGTCCAGTACGTATGCGCACGCGTATCCGTGCGGGATCTCTTTGGGTGCCTCGGGTAGGAATTGGTAGTCACTAGGATCACCACCAATCTTGTAGACGACGTATGCCGATGAGTTCGGCACTTCGGTGCTGCCCATGCGAACGGCAGCGGAGGATGGGACTGGAGTGGCATCTCTCCTTTGAAAGTCCCCGAGCTGGTCCCGACGGAGAATACCGGTGGCTCATGATTTCTCGGACCACGCGCGGAGCGACACGCTCCAAAGTGTTCACCGGGCTCTCGAGTGGCGGTGCAGCGAATGAGCCACCATGTAGTTGATCTCCTGACGCAGCGACCTGGTGCGTTCTTCTGACGGGGCGGACAGGTCCACTCCATCGAGTGCGCCTTCAAGTGTGAACCCCTTCCACCTGACGCCATGGGAGCGGGTTCTGTGGAAAGAGCCGATGAGTTCGGCTTTGAGGACTGCCTTGATTTCGTCATGCTTCTTCTTGAGCTCGTCAGTCAGATCCTCGTACTTGACCGGAGTACTTTCCGCCATCTCGGATGTAGATGGCGATGCGGTGGATGTCAAAGAGTGTCCCACCGGGCGTGCCAGAATGTGTTGCGGTCAGAAACCCACCGGCGGGCAGCGACTGGCAACACCGTAGAGCCGGGAACAACTAGGGCTGCGGCTGGCCCCAGTCCCTCAGAGCGACGGCCCGCAAAGCCTCCTGGTCACACGTCCGATGCTATCGCAAGGGCGTGCCACCTGACCTATACCTGGTCGGGAAGGTGTTGGATGATGCCTCGCTTAGTTTCCTGCATGGCATACACGTAAACGTTAAATACGAGCCTCGATCGGCTCTCGGGTTATCTCGTGAATCGGCTCGGAGAGCCGATCCACCCATGATTCGTACAAGGTGTCCGAATATATGGTGGTCCTACTTGATCAAGATAAAGTTAAAACGATCTACGACGATTTAGGGTTTTCACCGCATAATCGGATCATCCTACTCACGATTGGGCCTCGCGCTCGCGTACGGTGACCGTAAGCCGATCCTAGATAGGGCCTAAAAACCAACACGAGGTTGATCCCCGGAACATCCTGTCTAGGGCTAGCAAACTCCACCCTACACGCCGCTGGATCCTCCAACCCTTTGTAAGGCCTAACTATTGCGGATGTTAAACTAATCCTTGCGGAACAAGGAGCAACCGTAACGGATCGGATCTACTAAACTATGATCAAGCGGGGTGCCGCCCCTACACCTAAGATAGGTGTAAGGGCGGCTAGATGTATAAGGGTTGCACTACGACAGCATATGATACGAAGAACAATGCTAACCCTAACACATCTAAGATAACTACGTTGCTCGCCATCAAAAAGGCTTCAGCACGAGCAACGCATGAACAACGTAGGTAGGCTTGTGCTGCCTAGATCGCAAGATGCGATCTAGGCAGCATGGTGCTTACCGGAGAAACCCTCGAGACGAAGGAGTTGGCGATGCGCCGAGATTTGTTTGTGTTGAACGTTGGTTGTTGTTTATTCCATAAACCCTAGATACATATTTATAGTCCAAGGGACTTTCTAATTCAGGCGTGCACCTAACCGTGCACGGGTAAAATTCCAACTCCTAACCGACACGTAATCTAATATATTACATGATACAAGGGCAAACTAGCCCAAACTTTGCATGTAAGGCCGATTCACGTATTTCTTCTATATATATATTCTTCAAGTCCATCTTGATCGCGGCCCACCTCTGACTCGGTCAAATTCTGGTGATAACAAAGCCGAGTTATCCGTTGGGGGAAGATCAATCTCGACGTTCAGTTTGGGACCCGAGAAAACTACAGGATAGAAAGGCTGGAGTTTGAAGTTGTGGATTTCCCGTCGCAATATCACGCTTTGTTGGGACGACCAGCATATGCCAGGTTTATGGCGGTACCACACTACACGTACTTGTTGTGGAGGTTACCTGGACCTAAGGGACCAATTACAGTCAAAGGCAGTTTCGCGTTAGCTGATAAATGCGACAAGGATTTTCATCGACTGTCAGAAACTTTCGGGATGCAAGCAGAGTATATGGCGTCAAGGCTCATAACTGATTATGATGTGTTGCCAGATGTAGGAAGGCCTCTCAGGGAGCCAACCTTTAACACTACTAAAGATTCCAAGGAGGTGCAGATTCACCCGACAGATCCAAAGAAAACGATGTCCATTGCAATAGACATGGACCTCGCATAGGAAAATGCGCTCGTCGAGTTCCTCCGTGAGCACTGGAAAATCTTCGCATGGTGTCCAGCCGACATGCCAGGAGTACCCAGGGAACTTGCCGAGCACCACCTAAACTTGGATCCAATAGCGAGACCAATCAAACAACCTTTGCGGCGTTTTTCGGAACCAAACCGCAAAGCCATGCTGTCAGAGATTGATCGATTCAGAGAAGCTGGTTTTATCAAAGAGTTACATACAGAGGCCACGTGGGTGGCTAACCCAGTGCTGGTCCCAAAGAAAAACACGAAAGTCCTTCGCATGTGTGTCGACTTTACGTGTCTCAATAAACACTGTCCAAAGGATCACTTTCCCCTCCCAAGGATCGATCAAATCATCGACTCCACGGCAGGATGTGAACGTCTTTCCTTCATGGACGCATATTCTGGTTATAACCAGATCAGATTAAAAGAAGATGATGAAGTCAAGACAACGTTCATAACACCTTATGGCGTGTTTTGCTACCGAACAATGCCTTTTGGTTTGAAAAACGCGGGAGCAACATATCAGCGGATGATGCAAAAGTTTTTGGCAACACAGATTGGGAAAAACGTACAAGTATACATTGACGATGTCGTCATAACATCAAAAAAGGGGACAACATTGATCGAGGATCTAAAGGAAACTTTCGACAACCTTGACAAGTTTTGCCTCAAACTGAACCCGACGAAGTGTTCTTTCGGCGTCCCTGCAGGGGAACTTCTCGGGTTCCTAGTCTCAGCAAGAGGAATCGAGGCCAATCCAGAAAAAATTCAAGCTATTGTAACAATGAGGAAGCCAACAAAGTTAAAAGAAATAGAGAAATTAACTGGGCGAGTCGCAGCTTTAAGCAGATTCGTCGCCAGGCTGGGAGAAAAGGCGTTGCCGTTTTATGCTTTGATTAAGCAAGGAGAGAAGTTTCAGTGGAACGAAGAGGCGGACAAAGCTTTCGAAGATCTCAAACGCACAATCTCGACACCACCAATCTTGGTGGCGCCCAAGGAGAAGGAACCCCTCTTGCTGTACATTGCAGCCACACCTCAGGTGGTCAGCACAGCACTCGTAGTCGAAAGGGAGGAAGAAGGAAAACTCCATGGAGTACAGAGGCCAGTATATTTCATCAGTGAAGTATTATCGCCTTCAAAACAGCGGTACCCGCAGTACCAGAAGCTAGCATATGGAGTGTTTACAACAGCAAGAAAATTGCGACACTATTTTTCGGCGCATCCGATAATAGTGGTCAATGAGGCGCCTTTATCCAATATATTAAACAATCCAGAAGCTACGGGTCGTGTCTCCCTTTGGGGAATAGAGCTTTCCCCTCGGGACATCACGTATGAGAAAAGAAAAGCAATAAAGTCGTAAATTTTACCGGACTTCATCGCAGAGTGGATGGAGCTACAGAATACGGGACCCCCGGATCTATCGAGAACCTGGACTATGAACTTCGACGGGTCTGATACGTCTCCGACGTATCGATAATTTCTTATGTTCTATGCCATATTATTGATGATACCTACATGTTTTATGCACACTTTATGTCATATTCGTGCATTTTCTGGAACTAACCTATTAACAAGATGCCGAAGTGCCGGTTCTCGTTTTCGTTGTTTTTGGTTTCAGAAATCCTAGTAACGAAATATTCTCGGAATCGGACGAAATCAAGACCCAGGTTCCTATTTTCACCGGAAGCATCCAGAACACCCGGGAAGGACCAGAGGGGGGGCACTGGGCCCCCAGACCATAGGCCGGCGCGGCCTAGGCCCTGGCCGCACCGCCCTATGGTGTGGGCCCCTCGTCAGCCCCCCGACTCTGCCCTTCCGCCTACTTAAAGCCTCCGTCGCGAAACCCCTGATGCGAAAAACCACGATACGGAAAACCTTACTGAGACGCCGCCGCCGCCGATCCCATCTCGGGGGATTCTTGAGATCTCCTCCGGCACCCTGCCGGAGAGGGGATTCATCTCCCGGAGGACTCTACACCGCCATGGTCGCCTCCGGAGTGATGAGTGAGTAGTTCACCCCTGGACTATGGGTCCATAGCGGTAGCTAGATGGTTGTCTTCTCCTCATTGTGCTTCATTGTTGGATCTTGTGAGCTCCCTAACATGATCAAGATCATCTATCTGTAATACTCTATGTTGTGTTTGTCGGGATCCGATGGATAGAGAATACCATGTTATGTTAATTATCAAGTTATTACATATGTGTTGTTTATGATCTTGCATGCTCTCCGTTACTAGTAGAGGCTATGGCCAAGTTTTTGCTTTTAACTCCAAGAGGGAGTATTTATGCTCGATAGTGGGTTCATGCCTGCATTGACACCTGGGCGATGATGAGAAAGTTCTAAGGTTGTGTTGTCGTTGTTGCCACTAGGGATAAAACATTGGCGCTATGTCCGAGGATGTAGTTGTTGATTACATTACGCACCATACTTAATGCAATTGTCCGTTGCTTTGCAACTTAATACTTGGAAGGGGTTCGGACGATAACCTGAAGGTGGACTTTTTAGGCATAGATGCGGTTGGATGGCGGTCTATGTACTTTGTCGTAATGCCCAATTAAATCTCACTATACTTATCATGTCATGTATGTGCATTGTTATGCCCTCTCTATTTGTCAATTGCCCGACTGTAATTTGTTCACCCAACATGCTTTTATCTTATGGGAGAGACACCTCTAGTGAACTGTGGACCCGGTCCATTCTTTTAATACTGAAATACAAATCTCGTTGCAATACTTGTTTTTACTGTTTTCTCTGCAAACAATCATCTTCCACACAATACGGTTAATCCTTTGTTACAGCAAGCCGGTGAGATTGATAACCTCACTCGTTTCGTTGGGGCAAAGTACTTTGGTTGTGTTGTGCAGGTTCCACGTTGGCGCCGGAATCTCAGGTGTTGCGCCGCACTACATCCCGCCGCCATCAACCTTCAACGTGCTTCTTGACTCCTACTGGTTCGATTAAACCTTGGTTTCTTACTGAGGGAAACTTGCCGCTGTGCGCATCACACCTTCCTCTTGGGGTTCCCAACGGACGTGTCAACTACACGCATCAAGCAAATTTATGGCGCCGTTGCCGGGGAGATCAAGACACGCTGCAAGGGGAGTCTCCACTTCCCAATCTCTTTACTTTGTTTTTGTCTTGCTTAATTTTATTTACTACTTTGTTTGCTGCATTATATCAAAAACACAAAAAAATTAGTTACTTGTTTTACTTTACTTAATATCATGCATGTTTTTATTTCACTAGTTAAGCATAATGGAAAACAACAAAAATATGAGAGATCTTTATGAACTTTATCTTGAATTAGGACATGATGTGTTTGAAGAGAGAATTAAAAAACCCATGGAACTTTATATGCATGCTAATGAGAATGTTATTACTATGGATGCTTTGAACACCATTGTTGCTAATGCTATGAAAAATTCTAAGCTTGGGGAAGCTGGCTCGATGAGCATGATCTTTTTAGTCCCCCAAGCATTGAGGAGAAAATTTTCTTTTATGATTACAATATGCCTCCTATATATGATGATAGCCACTTTGTTGAATTTGCTCCCACTACAACTAATAAAATTGATTATGCTTACGTGGAGAGTAATAATTTTATGCATGAGACTCATGATAAGAATGCTTTATGTGATAGTTACATTGTTGAGTTTGCTCATGATGCTACTGAAAATTATTATGAGAGAGGAAAATATGGTTGTAGAAATTTTCATGTTACTAAAACACCTCTCTATGTGCAGAAATTTTTGAAGCTACACTTGTTTTATCTTCCTATGCTTGTTACTTTGCTCTTCATGAACTTGTTTATTTACAAGATTCCTATGCATAGGAAGCATTTTAGACTTAAATGTGTTTTGAATTTTCCTCTTGATGCTCTCTTTTGCTTCAAATACTATTTCTTGCGAGTGCATCATTAAAACTGCTGAGCCCATCTTAATGGCTATAAAGAAAGAACTTCTTGGGAGATAACCCATGTGTTTTTACTACAGTATTTTTGTTTTATATTTGATTCTTGGAAGTTGTTTACTACTGTAGCAACCTCTCCTTATCTTAGTTTTATGTTTTGTTGTGCCAAGTAAAGTCTTTGATAGTAAAGTAAATACTAGATTTGGATTACTGCGCAGAAACAGATTTCTTTGCTGTCACGAATCTGGGTCTAATTCTCTGTAGGTAACTCAGAAAATTAAGCCAATTTACGTGAGTAATCCTCAGATATGTACGCAACTTTCATTCAATTTGGGCATTTTCATTTGAGCAAGTCTGGTGCCCTAATAAAATCCATCTTTACGGACTGTTCTGTTTTGACAGATTCTGCCTTTTATTTTGCATTGCCTCTTTTGCTATGTTGGATGAATTTCTTTGATCCATTAATGTCCAGTAGCTTTATGCAATGTCCAGAAGTGTTAAGAATGATTGTGTCACCTCTGAACATGTGAATTTTTATTATGCACTAACCCTCTAATGAGTTGTTTCGAGTTTGGTGTGGAGGAAGTTTTCAAGGATCAAGAGAGGAGTATGATGCAATATGATCAAGGAGAGTGAAAGCTCTAAGCTTGGGGATGCCCCGGTGGTTCACCCCTGCATATTTTAAGAAGACTCAAGCGTCTAAGCTTGGGGATGCCCAAGGCATCCCCTTCTTCATCGACAACATTATCGGGTTCCTCCCCTGAAACTATATTTTTATTCTGTCACATCTTATGCACTTTGCTTGGAGCGTCGGTTTGTTTTTGTTTTTTGTTTTGTTTGAATAAAATGGATCCTAGCATTCACTTTATGGGAGAGAGACACGCTCCGCTGTAGCATATGGACAAATATGTCCTTAGGCTCTACCCATAGTATTCATGGCGAAGTTTCTTCTTCGTTAAATTGTTATATGGTTGGAATTGGAAAATGCTACATGTAGTAACTCTAAAATGTCTTGGATAATTTGATACTTGGCAATTGTTGTGCTCATATTTAAGCTCTTGCATCATATACTTTGCACCCATTAATGAAGAAATACTTAGAGCTTGCTAATTTGGTTTGCATATTTTGTTTCTCTAGAGTCTAGATAACATCTAGTATTGAGTTTTGAACAACAAGGAAGACGGTATAGAATCTTATAATGTTTACAATATGTCTTTTATGTGAGTTTTGCTGTACCGTTCATCCTTGTGTTTGTTTCAAATAACCTTGCTAACCTAAACCTTGTATCGAGAGGGAATACTTCTCATGCATCCAAAATACTTGAGCCAACCACTATGCCATTTGTGTCCACCATACCTACCTACTACATGGTATTTATCCGCCATTCCAAAGTAAATTGCTTGAGTGCTACCTTTAAATTTCCATCATTCACCTTTGCAATATATAGCTCATGGGACAAATAGCTTAAAAACTATTGTGGTATTGAATATGTACTTATGCACTTTATCTCTTATTAAGTTGCTTGTTGTGCGATAACCATGTTTCGGGGACGCCATCAACTATTCTTTGTTGAATATCATGTGAGTTGCTATGCATGTCCGTCTTGTCTGAAGTAAGGGAGATCTACCACCTTCATGGTTGGAGCATGCATATTGTTAGAGAAGAACTTTGGGCCGCTAACTAAAGCCATGATTCATGGTGGAAGTTTCAGTCCTGGACATATATCCTCAATCTCATATGAGAATAATAATTGTTGCCACATGCTTATGCATTAAAGAGGAGTCCATTATCTGTTGTCCATGTTGTCCCGGTATGGATGTCTAAGTTGAGAATAATCAAAAGCGAGAAATCCAAAATGCGAGCTTTCTCCTTAGACATTTGTACGGGCGGCATGGAGGTACCCCATTGTGACACTTGGTTAAAACATGTGCATTGCAAAGATCCGGTAGTCCAAGCTAATTAGGACAAGGTGCGGGCACTATTAGTATACTATGCATGAGACTTGCAACTTGTAAGATATAACTTTCATAACTCATATGCTTTATTACTACCGTTGACAAAATTGTTTCATGTTTTCAAAATAAAAGCTCTAGCACAAATATAGCAATCGATGCTTTCCTCTTTGAAGGACCATTCTCTTTACTTTTATGTTGAGTCAGTTCACCTATCTCTCTCCACCTCAAGAAGCAAATACTTGTGTGAACTGTGCATTGATTCTTACATACTTGCATATTGCACTTGTTATATTACTCTATGTTGACAATTATCTATGAGATATACATGTTACAAGTTGAAAGCAACCGCTGAAACTTAATCTTCCTTTGTGTTGCTTCAATGCCTTTACTTTGATTTATTGCTTTATGAGTTAACTCTTACGCAAGACTTATTAATACTTGTCTTGAAATACTATTCATAAAAAGTCTTTGCTTTATGATTCACTTGTTTATTCATGTCATTACCATTGCTTTGATCGCTGCATCCACTACATATGTTTACAAATAGTATGATCAAGGTTATGATGGCATATCACTTCAGAAATTATCTTTGTTATCGTTTTACCTGCTCGGGACGAGCAGAACTAAGCTTGGGGATGCTTGATACGTCTCCGACGTATCGATAATTTCTTATGTTCTATGCCATATTATTGATGATACCTACATGTTTTATGCACACTTTATGTCATATTCGTGCATTTTCTGGAACTAACCTATTAACAAGATGCCGAAGTGCCGGTTCCTGTTTTCTGCTGTTTTTGGTTTCAGAAATCCTAGTAACGAAATATTCTCGGAATCGGACGAAATCAAGACCCAGGTTCCTATTTTCACCGGAAGCATCCAGAACACACGGGAAGGACCAGAGGGGGGGCACTGGGCCCCCAGACCATAGGCCGGCGCGGCCCAGGCCCTGGCCGCGCCGCCCTATGGTGTGGGCCCCTCGTCAGCCCCCCGACTCTGCCCTTCCGCCTACTTAAAGCCTCCGTCGCAAAACCCCTGATGCGAAAAACCACGATACGGAAAACCTTACTGAGACGCCGCCGCCGCCGATCCCATCTCGGGGGTTACGGAGATCTCCTCCGGCACCCTGTCGGAGAGGGATTCATCTCCCGGAGGACTCTACACCGCCATGGTCGCCTCCGGAGTGATGAGTGAGTAGTTCACCCCTGGACTATGGGTCCATAGCAGTAGCTAGATGGTTGTCTTCTCCACATTGTGCTTCATTGTTGGATCTTGTGAGCTGCCTAACATGATCAAGATCATCTATCTGTAATACTCTATGTTGTGTTTGTCGGGATCCGATGGATAGAGAATACCATGTTATGTTAATTATCAAGTTATTACATATGTGTTGTTTATGATCTTGCATGCTCTCCGTTACTAGTAGAGGCTCTGGCCAAGTTTTTGCTTTTAACTCCAGGAGGGAGTTTTTATGCTCGATAGTGGGTTCATGCCGCATTGACACTGGGACGATGACAGAAAGTTCTAAGGTTGTGTTGTGCTGTTGCCACTAGGGATAAAACATTGACGCTATGTCCGAGGATGTAGTTGTTGATTACATTACGCACCATACTTAATGCAATTGTCTGTTGCTTTGCAACTTAATACTGGAAGGGGTTCGGACGATAACTCTGAAGGTGGACTTTTTAGGCATAGATGCGGTTGGATGGCGGTCTATGTACTTTGTCGTAATGCCCAATTAAATCTCACTATACTTATCATGTCATGTATGTGCATTGTTATGCCCTCTCTATTTGTCAATTGCCCGACTGTAATTTGTTCACCCAACATGCTTTTATCTTATGGGAGAGACACCTCTAGTGAACTGTGGACCCCGGTCCATTCTTTTAATACTTGAAATACAAATCTGCTTGCAATACTTGTTTTTACTGTTTTCTCTGCAAACAATCATCTTCCACACAATACGGTTAATCCTTTGTTACGGCAAGCCGGTGAGATTGACAACCTCACTTGTTTCGTTGGGGCAAAGTACTTTGGTTGTGTTGTGCGGGTTCCACGTTGGCGCCGGAATCTGCTGGTGTTGCGCCGCACTACATCCCGCCGCCATCAACCTTCAACGTGCTTCTTGACTCCTACTGGTTCGATTAAACCTTGGTTTCTTACTGAGGGAAACTTGCCGCTGTGCGCATCACACCTTCCTCTTGGGGTTCCCAACGGACGTGTCAACTACACGCATCAGGGTCCAAGAGATTAGAGGGAGCTGGAGCAGGCGTGATACTAATATCACCTGAAGGCGACAAATTAAAGTATGTCTTACGGATGACGTTTCCAAACGCGTCTAACAATGAGGCAGAATACGAAGCTCTCATACACGGGATGAAGATGGCGAAGGCTTGTGGCGCAACCCGACTAAAAATCTTTGGCGACTCACAATTGGTGGCTCAGCAGGTCATGAATCAATGTGATGCAGTAAATGAAAGTATGATAGCATACAAGGAAGTGTATAACGAGCTGGAGAAGCTGTTTGATGGATGCGAGGTAAAACACATCAGTAGGCTAAGTAACGATGAAGCCGATGTTCTTGCAAACATCGGGTCACAGTGTCTCGCGATTCCACCAGGCGTGTTTTGGGAGGAGATAGCAGAGAGATCTACAAAGCCGAAGAAATCAAAGAAGAAGGAGAAGGATGAGAAACCCTCGGGGGCTACGAAAGCAGCACTGGAAGAAGAGGAGGAACCGGACTTGGTAATGGTGGTACAAGTTCCATGGATGCAAGCATACATATCATACATCCTAAGGAAAGAAATACCAGACGATCCGGTTGAAGCAAGGCGAGTTATCAGACGTTCTAAAGCCTTTACTGTGGTCGAAGGGGAATTGTACAAACGAAGTATTTCGGGAGTGTTACAAAGGTGCGTCACACCCGAAGAAGGAAGGTTAATTTTGAAGGATGTGCATGAAGGAATATGCGGTCATCATGCGAGCAGCCGAGCTATAGCAGCCAAGGTTTTCAGAGCAGGATTTTATTGGTTAACAGCAATCGAGGATGCAAAAGAAATAGTTCGTACTTGCGACGCGTGCCAGAGATTTGCCGCAAAACCTCACTCTCCGGCAGCAGAATTGATGCCAATACCATTGTCTTGGCCCTTTGCTCAGTGGGGTCTCGACATGGTGGGAAAATTACACAAAGCTTCGCCAGGAGGATACGAGTACATGCTCGTCGCTGTCGACAAATTCACGAAGTGGATAGAAGCAAAGCCGATAAATTCACCAGACGGAGCATCTGCAGTCAAGTTCGTGAAAAGTATTGTCTTTCGGTTTGGAGTACCTCATAGCATCGTCACGGACAATGGTAGCAATTTTACATCCAAGGAATTCAAATCATATTGTGCAGAGGTAGGCATCAAACTACACTTTGCATCAGTTGCGCACCCGCAGACCAATGGTCAAGTCGAGAAATCCAATGGTATCATTTGCAATGGTATCAAGAAGCATCTGCTAGCACCATTGGAAAAAGCTCGACATACTTTGCCTAAGGAGTTACCTAGTGTGTTGTGGAGTATTCGAACAACACCAAATACAGCGACACAGGAAACTCCGTTTTTCCTGGTCCATGGAGCTGAGGCGATGCTGCCTATAGAAATAGAGCATGATTCTCCGAGAGTAACGGAATATGACGAAGAGGCATCAAGGAAACCATTGGAAGATGATGTCGATGCACTTGATGAAGCTCGAGACGAAGTGTTATCGCGGGTAGCTAAGTACCAGCAAGATCTGAAAAACTATCACAGTCGACGATTGAGGCCAAGATCCTTTCAGGTAGGGGACCTAGTTCTTCGGCTCAGACAAACAAGCCATGAAAAACTCGAGTCGCCGTGGCTTGGTCCTTACATCGTCACAGAAGTAATCGAAGGAGGAGCATACAGGATAAAGGACAAGAAGACAGGAGTCGCAGAGCCAAATCCTTGGAACGTGGCGCAACTCAGGCGTTTCTACGCCTAGAGTCGAAATATAGTCCTCCTTGTAAACATACAATGTACTGAAACGCCAGCGAGTTTTCAGACGCACTCTTTTCCTTTCAGGGCACCGAGTAGGGCTGAAAGGTTTTTAATGAGGCGGGCTCGCGGTGCTGCAATATAGTAAAAGATATTGGTGACATACATCTTTTTTCGTTGACAGGCTCGGGGGCTCATACCCGTAAATATAGTATACTCAATAAAATTTATTTGCCTTGGTTTAACCTCGCAAACACAATAAAGAAATTAGCCACCGAAACACTCGGGGGCTAGAGAAAAGAAAAAAAAATATTAGGCTTACAATATACATACAGCAAGTTATAGTTCTCTTTCGACAACATAAGCTATTGATGACCCACAAGTATAGGGGATCGCAACAGTCTTCGCGGGAAGTAAAACCGAATTTATTGATTCGACACAAGGGGAGACAAAGAATACTTGAAAGCCTTAACAGCGGAGTTGTCAATTCAGCTGCACCTGGAAACAGACTTGCTCGCAAGAGTTTATCGAGTAGTAACAGCTTTATAGCGAGTAGCGAGTAGTAAAATAACAGCAGCGGAGTAACAAAGACAGCAGTAGTGATTTTAGTAAATAGCAGGATTAAAATACGTAGGCACGGGGACGGATGACGGGCGTTGCATGGATGAGAGAAACTCATGTAACGAGTCAAAGCGGGGAATTTGCGGATAATAATAAAACGGTATCCAAGTACTAATCAATCAATAGGCATGTGTTCCAATTATAGTCGTACGTGCTCGCAATGAGAAACTTGCACAACATCTTTTGTCCTACCGGCCGGTGGCAGTCGGGCCTCAAGGGAATCTATTGGATATTAAGGTACTCCTTTTAATAGAGTACCGGAGCAAAGCATTAACACTCCATGAACACATGTGATCCTCACATCACTACCATTCCCTCCGGTTGTCCCGATTTCGTCACTTCGGGGCCATTGGTTCCGGACAGCGACATGTGTATACAACTTGCAGGTAAGACCATAAACAATGAATATCATGATGAAACAATAACATGTTCAGATCTGAGATCATGGCACTCGGGCCCTAGTGACAAGCATTAAGCATAACAAGTTGCAACAATATCATCAAAGTACCAATTACGGACACTAGGCACTATGCCCTAACAATCTTATGCTATTACATGACCAATCTCATCCAATCCCTACCATCCCCTTCGGCCTACAGCGGGGGAATTACTCACACATGGATGGGGGAAACATGGATGGTTGATGTAGAGGCGTCGGTGGTGATGGCGGCGATGATCTCCTCCAATTCCCCATCCCGGCGGAGTGCCAGAACGGAGACTTCTGGCTCCCGAGACGGAGTTTCGCGATGTGGCGGCGTTCCGGAGGGTTTACGGCGACTTCGACTTCTCCCCGTGCGTTTTTAGGTCGAGGCCGATAAGTAGTCCGAAGGAGGGCGTCGGAGGCCGGCCGAGGGGGCCACACCATAGGGCCGCGCGGTCCCCCTAGGCCGCGCCGCCTTATGGTGTGGGGCCCTCGGGCCTCCACTTGATTTGTCCTTCTGGCTCCGTCAGTATTCTGGGAAAATAGGGCCTTCTGTCAAAATCCCGAGGTTTTTCCTGAAAGTTGGATTTCTGCACAAAAACGAGACACCAGAACAGTTCTGCTGAAAACAGCGTTAGTCCGTGTTAGTTGCATCCAAAATACACAAATTAGAGGCAAAACAACAGCAAAAGTGTTCGGGAAAGTAGATACGTTTTGGACGTATCAACTCCCCCCAAGCTTAGCTTATTGCTTGTCCTCAAGCAATTCAGTTAACAATTGAGCGATAAAAGAACTTTCACGAACACATTTGTTCATATGATGTAAATATTCTCATGCTATGGCTAACACTTAGGCAGTTCATAATAAGATACATGCAAATAAGATCATCCAATAGCTATGTCAATCATGGAAAGGTACCAACAATTAATAATAAGCATCGTGAACCATGTATATAAGCAGGATTGCAATGTTCATAAAAGATTATGATAGAGTGGTATCTCGCTTGCCCATATTTGATCAGCAAAACATAAATGCTCAGGCACCTCTGAAGTTCATAGAAAGACTAGAAATAGTGATTGTCAAAGATAAAAGCATCAAAGTTATACCACAATCAATCATATTTTGAGACAAGCATATTACACTAAGAATGACAGTTGTGCTCTCAATAAAGTGCTCAAAGAAAGGATGGAGACACAACATAAAAGTAAAAGATTGACCCTTCGCAGAGGGAAACAGGAATTAACATGCGCTAGAGCTTTTCATTTGTAAAGCAGGAGTAAAATTATTTTGAGAGGTGTTTGTTGTTGTCAACGAATGGTAATGGGTACACCAACTACCTCTCCAACCGGCCTTTCAAGAGCGGCTCCCATGAAGGATGTTATCTCTACCAGCAAGGTAGATCATCCCTCTTCTCTTTTGTTTACACACGTATTTTAGTTTTATTATGGGTGACACTCCCCCAACCTTTGCTTACACAAGCCATGGCTAACCGAATCCTCGGGTGCCTTCCATCAATCACATACCATGGAGGAGTGTCTATTTGCAAAATTAAGTTGCTTACTGATGGATCAGAGCAAAACATGTGAAGAGAATTATTAATGAAGTTTGATTAATCGGGGCTGGGAACCCCATTGCCAGCTCTTTTTGCAAAATTATTGGATAAGCGGATGTGCCACTAGTCCATATGAAAGCCCGTCAAGAGTAAATGACAAGGTTGAAAGTGAAACACCACATACTTCCTCATGAGCTATGAAACATTAACACAAATTGAGAAGCATTTTTGAAGGTTTAAAGGTAGCGCATGAGAATTTACTTGGAATGGTTTGAAATGCCATGCATAGGTATTTATGGTGGACACTCGGAATAACTTGGTTTTCAGGTGTTTGGAAGCACGAGCAGCGTTCCCGCTCGAGTACAAGTGAAGGCTAGCAAAAGACTAGGGAGCGACAAATCAAGAGAGCAATAAGCTGTCATAATCATGCTTGCAGCAAAATAAATTAACTGAGGCATAAAAGTGATACAAGAACTCTGAAGCAATGTAAATCATTGAGGCTTAATTGACTCTTGTTCAGTCATATGCATGCGTGAGCATGTGCCAAGTTAATTCAAACGAATTATTCAAAGGAGGATACCACAATATCATACCTATCTATGAGTAAAACAATGCAAGCAAATATCCATGACATGCTACTCATATTAATAAATTGGAGCTAAACATGAGAGATCATGAACTACTAGACTTTCTTAAATGACATATACCTCACATGAACCAACTAAGCATGCTCACATGGATGAGTATATGTACAAAAATGAAAACAAATAGAGTTCATACCAGCCTCTCACCATAATCAGATTGTCGAATATCGTCATCATTGCCTTTCACTTGTGTAGCTTGGATAATATAAAATGAAAACCACGCTCCAGCCACCGAAGACCATTGAACTCATAATGAACTTTACAAACCAAAGAAGAACAGAAAATATTTTTGGTGTTTTCGAATTTGAGAACAAGAACAAAAGGAAACAAGCAAACAAAGCAAAATCTTTTTGGGTTTTCTTATAGCAAACTAGCAATAGAAAATAAAGCGAAACAAATGCAAGAAACCAAGATAAACAAATGGTGAAGAGAAACAACAGAAATATTTTTGGTCTTTTTGTGTTTTAGGAAAGAAACAAAGCAAGAACAAGAAAATGAAAACTAAAAGAAACACAGAAAAGCGAGATGGCAGAAATCTGCCAAAACCTGACAGCAGTACAGAAATCGATTTTTAGAAAAATCTTACGTTTCTCAGCTCGAAAAGTGTTCAACTAATGAAAGTTAGATAACAACCTGGGGAACCTGCACAAAAATTGGCAGCTCAAAATAACGTTCTGGCTGTACGCACGAATTTTTCTAGTAACAGTCCAGAATCTGTTTTCAGGCAGCACTTCCCCAAATATCATCTCCCTCTCATTAGAAAACCACTCAAAGAGACTAAACAAGTATGTACAAGTATCCAGCAACCATAATATGCAAAGAATGAGTGATGCCGGTATACCTCCCCCCAAGCTTAGGCTTTTGGCCTAAGTGGAGTTCAATCCCATCGACCCCATGAGGTAGTATCTCCGTAGTACGACGAAGATGGATCATCTTCCGGGTATGTGCTAGAAGAAGCACCCGGATACGTGACGGTGTAGTCGTAGGAGGGCTCGGCATCCTCGGAGTCATGCTGCTGGTGGAAATCTTGTATCTTCATATGTTCATCCACCTCCTCCTTAGTGCGCGACCATGGTTGCCTGTCAATAAAGAACAATCCTGGCTGGGGAAGAGGGATTTCTTTCTCATCCCCGTCAGCAAACAATATTCTATAGACCATATTATCTAAAGTGGAATCAGTGGTAACAAAATGATGGCTTTTCATAGCAGCGATATCAAGCCTCCTAGGGGTTAATGGCACATCATTAGGATCAATAGGAAGTCTTAAATGTGTTAAAACGCGCAATGCAATAGTTCCTCCAAAAATAGGCCCCCCGTTAGACGGGCGGCGAGCAATAAGAGAACCAAGATGATAAGATGTCCATCCGAGTAAGTGCAATATTCAAGAAAGCAAGATGGTAACTAGAAATATTGCTAGTGTTCTCCCTACCAAGAATGCTAGTAGCAATGTAATATGCAAAATATTTAATGGCGGGGAGTTGAATGTTCCTTATCTTGCCACGCTGAATGGTGCGACAATCATCATTAGTGATCCCTCGATAAAGCTCCAACAAGTCCCGGGGGTTGTCATCAATCCTCCTTGCTGTACCTACAGGGGCAATATCCAATGCACGACAAAATTCTTTCAATTCCATAGTAACAGGATTGCCATAGATCTTGAATGCAACTGTCGGCTCATATTGCGTGTTTTGGAACTTGAAGCTCTCGACAAAGATTTTGGTGAGCATGTAGTATTGCTCCCTTTCATCTCCCACGTAGGTGGCTAAGCCCGCCTTGTTGACAAGGGTGAAGAAATCATACAGTATCCCTGCATTTGTCAGAAAATCATAACATGGGAAGGATGAAGCATTAGGAGCCCCATTATCCTCTTCGGGCGCGAAGCTAGGCGCGATGATATCCTCATTGTACGATCGCCTAAGTTGGGTGGCGGTCCTAGAAGGCCTCCCGGTGCTGGTTGTTCCTTTCTTGAACAACTCTCCAAAGTTGAACTTCTTCATCTCTTTTCTGAAATTTTTAACAAGTGATATAAAATTTGATTTGGTGACATATAATCAAGGGGATCTGCTATAGGAACTTGCTAGAGTACTAATCATGCATCAAAACTAGTTTATACCACTTAGAACAAGCATGCAAGCTCACTAAACATGTTACCTACAGCAGCAAAATATTCAAGATATACTCAACCAAACAAAATTCTACTTAGATAGGCGGAGGAGTCACATACCGGAGAGCAAATGTGCCAAATTTCAGACAGAAATCTGGGCTGAGAAAAGAGATCGAAAAATCCTGAGCTCTTGAGCAAAAACGTGAGTGAGAGAAAGCTGGTTCGAGTTTTTTCGGGAGAGAGAAGATGATGGGAGAAAGAGATGAAATAGTGGGGCAAGGAGGGGCCCACACCGCAGGGTGGCGCGCCCACCTCCTTGGCCGCGCCGGCTGGTGGTGTGGCACCCTGTGGTGCCCCACAGGTCATCCTCTCGGTGCTCCCGAGTGCCTCTTCGAAAAATAGGACCAACGGTGTAATTTTTGCGAATTTTTGAAAACTTTGAAAAATGCACATTTCTGGGTATTTAGTTTATTATTACTGGTCAGGAAATTTTTTGAAATCTCTAATTAACTAAGGAACTTTGAAAAATAAAAGTGCTACAGCAACTAGAGCAAGTGGAGGAAGAAAGAGATGTTGTTTACCTCCTCTATGCACATAAAAAGTATTCGTTAACAAGGTTGATCAAGTCTTGCCACCAAATAAATTTTACATAGCATAAGAAGAAATAAACCTCAAATCAATCATGTTACCTTGAATTGTATTGATATGGATCCAATCATAAGAGTTTGATATTCTTCTTTAGGCTCATATATAGGACAATCGATAGTTCCAACTTTGATAGTCCTCACATTAGAAATAGTATTAACTCCGCACGCTTTTTCAATCCTCTTGGGAAAATAAACGGTATGCTCACTATCATCAACATTGAAAGTAACCTTTCCTTTATTGCAATCAATAACAGCCCCTGCGGTGTTAAGAAAAGGTCTCCCAAGAATAATAGACATATTATCATCTTCAGGCATTTCCAACACAACAAAATCAGTTAATATCAAGCAGTTATTAGTAACTTAAACAGGAACATCCTCAGATATACCAACGGGAATAGCAGTAGATTTATCATCCATTTGCAAAGATATATCAGTAGGTATCAACTTATCTAAGTAAAGTCTCTTATAAAGAGAAAAAGGCATAACACTAACACCGGCTCCCAAATCACATAGAGCAGTTTTAACATAATTATTCTTAATAGAACAAGGAATAGTCGGTATACCTGGGTCGCCAAGCTTCTTTGGAACCTTACCGTTAAAAGAGTAATTAGCAAGCATAGTGGAAATTTCCTCATTGGGGATTTTCCTTTTGTTAGTAACAATATCTTTCATATACTTTGAATAAGGAGGCAATTTAATAGCATCAGTCAAAGGGATTTGCAAGAATAAAGGTTTCATCCAATCACAAAATTTATTATAGTGTTCTTCTTCCTTTGATTTTAGTTTCTTAGCAGGAAAATGCATTTGCTTTTGAACCCAAGGTTCTCTTTCATTACCATGTTTCTCAGCAATAAAATCTTCCTTAGTGTACTTTTTATTTTTAGCATGCTTTTCGTGTTCTTCTTCAACCTCTTCTTTATCGGAGTATCATTCTTATCATTATCTTTATCATGTTCATTACCACTTTCAGTTTCAGCATCAGAAATAGAAATACTATTAGGATCATTAACAGGTTCGGAGGATTCTACAACATTCTTATGTTTCTTTTTCTTTTTCTTAGATGGAGCACTAGTTTTAGTTCGTTGAGAATCTTGTTCAACTCTTTTGGGATGTCCCTAAGGATATAGAGGATCCTGAGTAGAAACACCACCTCTAGTTGTTACTTCATCAGCATGTTTTTCTTTAGAATTATTTCCCAACAAGTCATTTTGCACTTTAGTGAGTTGATCAATTTGAGTTTGAACCATATGAAAATGTTTAACAAGCATCTTAACATCATTGGAGGTTCTCTCCACAATATCATGCAATTCACTAATAGCTTGAGAATTTTCCATTAGATGATTCTCTACTCTCATATTAAAATTTTCTTGCTTAACAATATAATTATCAAACTCATCTAAGCATTGCGCAGGAGGTTTTGAATACGGAATATCTTCCCTAGTAAAGCGTCGAAGGGAATTTACCTCAATCATGGATGAAGGGGGAATTATCTCACATATATCTTCTATGGGAGGAAGATTCTTCACATCTTCAGGTTTAATACCTTTCTCCTTGAGAGACTTCTTGGCTTCCCTCATATCTTCATCATTCAATTTAATTAAACCCCTCTTCTTCAATATTGGCGTTGGAGTTGGTTCAAGCGTAGTCCAATCATCATGATTCCGAACTATTTTAGCCAATAATTCTCCAAGTACGTCCTGGAGTTCTTTTCCGAAAACACAACCAGACACAACTATCCAGGTATGCCCTAGACTCAATGGTTAGTCCACTATAAGATATATCAAGTAAATCATGCTTTTCCAAATCATGGTCGAGGCCGAGCTCTAATAAGAGAGCAAAATCTCGCCCAAGCCTCGGGCAATTTCTCTCCATCTTCCTGGTCAAAATTATAAATTCTCTCGCAAATCAATATGTTGAGCACTAGCAGGAAAGTATTTCCGGAAGAAAACATCAAGCAATTCTTTTGGACTTTTAATAGAATTAGGTGGCAAACTATTATACCAAGTTTTAGCGTCATCCTTTAATGAGAATGGAAAGATTTTAGCAACAAAGTAAGTACGCTTCTTAACATCATCAGAAAACAAGCTACTCGGAGTAGATAACTCAATCATGTGTTCAACAAGCACTTTCTTTTTCAGTACCACAAAAGGGTGTTTTCTCAACAATAGCTATATGAGATAGATCAAGAGAAAAATCATAATCTTTATCCTTAATGTTTATAGGAGATGTTGCAAATTTAGGATCGGGAGACAGCTTTATATCTAATCGCATGTTCCGCAAGCAACTTTTTAATTTTTCTTGCATCAGTAGTAGCATTGCATTTTTCAATAAAATCATCATCAAGTTCCACATAATCTTCATCAAGATCATCACTAGAGTATTCAACGTGACTCGGGTGAATTAACGAGTGTAACAGCATTTTCATTAGGAGTTTCAGTATTTTCAATTTGTCTAGACCTAGCAATTGTAGCATCTAGAAAAGATCCTAACGAACCATCATTATCAAGCACAGTAGAAGCATCATCACAATTATAAGAGGAATTTTCAGATTCAGCAGAAGTACCAGCATTTGAAGCTTGTGGTGGTGAAACAAGTTTACTTATCACAGATGGTGAATCAAGAGCAGCAGATGTACTCAGAGTTGTACCTTTTCTTGTAGTGGATGGCAATATGGCGACCTTAGTATCGCGAGGTTTACCCATGATGGAGAATTTGCAGCGAACAATATCAATCCAAGTGAACTTCCAAATAAAGCTATGCTCCCCGGCAACGGCGCCAGAAAATAGTCTTGATGACCCACAAGTATAGGGGATCGCAACAGTCTTCGCGGGAAGTAAAACCGAATTTATTGATTCGACACAAGGGGAGACAAAGAATACTTGAAAGCCTTAACAGCGGAGTTGTCAATTCTGCTGCACCTGGAAACAGACTTGCTCGCAAGAGTTTATCGATAGTAACAGCTTTATAGCGATAGCAGTAGTAAAATAACAGCAGCAGAGTAACAAAGACAGCAGTAGTGATTTTAGTAAACAGCAGGATTAAAATACTGTAGGCACGGGGACGGATGACGGGCGTTGCATGGATGAGAGAAACACATGTAACAGTCAAAGCAGGGGCATTTGCAGATAATAATAAAACGGTATCCAAGTACTAATCAATCAATAAGCATGTGTTCCAATTATAGTCGTACGTGCTCGCAATGAGAAACTTGCACAACATCTTTTGTCCTACCAGCCGGTGGCAGCCGGGCCTCAAGGGAATCTACTGGATATTAAGGTACTCCTTTTAATAGAGTACCGGAGCAAAGCATTAACACTCCGTGAACACATGTGATCCTCACATCACTACCATTCCCTCCGTTGTCCCGATTTCTGTCACTTCGGGGCCATTGGTTCCGGACAGCGACATGTGTATACAACTTGCAGGTAATACCATAAACAATGAATATCATGATGAAACAATAACATGTTCAGATCTGAGATCATGGCACTCGGGCCCTAGTGACAAGCATTAATCATAACAAGTTGCAACAATATCATCAAAGTACCAATTACGGACACTAGGCACTATGCCCTAACAATCTTATGCTATTACATGACCAATCTCATCCAATCCCTACCATCCCCTTCGGCCTACAGCGGGGGAATTACTCACACATGGATGGGGGAAACATGGATGGTTGATGTAGAGGCGTCGGTGGTGATGGCGGCGATGATCTCCTCCAATTCCCCATCCCGGCGGAGTGCCAGAACGGAGACTTCTGGCTCCCGAGACGGAGTTTCGCGATGTGGCGGCGTTCTGGAGGGTTTCGCGCGACTTCGACTTCTCCCCGTGCGTTTTTAGGTCGAGGCCGATAAGTAGTCCGAAGGAGGGCGTCGGAGGCCGGCCGGGGGGCCACACCATAGGGCCGCGCGGGCCCCCCTAGGCCGCGCCGCCTTATGGTGTGGGGCCCTCGGGCCTCCACTTGATTTGTCCTTCTGGCTCCGTCAGTATTCTGGGAAAATATGGCCTTCTGTCAAAATCCCGAGGTTTTTCCTGAAAGTTGGATTTCTGCACAAAAACGAGACACCAGAACAGTTCTGCTGAAAACAGCGTTAGTCCGTGTTAGTTGCATCCAAAATACACAAATTAGAGGCAAAACAACAGCAAAAGTGTTCGGGAAAGTAGATACGTTTTGGACATATCAGCTATCTACTGAAAACAAATATAAATTCAGTTGTGACCTAACAGGTCGTCAATATTTACTCTGTCTTCTTCGGCAGAGGCACCCGTAAAAATCGGCGTAATGGCCATCTGCAAAAAAGTCGGCATCCATCCGAAGAAGGTCACTAATTATCTCTTCAGCTACTGGGGTAACCACTGCATCGATTCTATCGACACCTCTTCGTTGTTGCCTCAGCTTGGTATGGACAGTTTCTACCACCTTTATCAAGTTTGGAGTTGCAGATCTAAAGCATAATAAGGGAAAACCTGGTGCTAGCTACCAGTTGAGCTCTTACAAAACCATGGATTTTGTGGGAGTCCTTAAATTTCTCCATCAACTCAGGAAGGGTCTTCGGTTGAACATTCCGAGGGAATATAGAATTGTAAATCATGGATAAAGTTTTGGTACAAAACTCAAGGAACTCACGAACTTGGCCTGGGCGGTCTTGGAATCTGACGATTTGTCGGGTACGTTCCGGGGTAGCCCAAAAAAGAGAGCCATGGTCAAGTGCCAGATTAACAAGGAAATTTGACCTTGTGTCCACCCGTTGATCTTCGGCAGCGACGTCTAGAAAGGGACCTATTTGGTGACAACACAAGAATTACAAAGGAGAATACAAGGAAAAAACAGAGGAAGTTTAGGCTTAAGAAGTATACCCGCCATTTCCAAACTTTCTTCAGTCATCAACTCGAGCATAAAATTTCTCGGGAGGTTGCCTGCGTAGCTTCAGCTACGGCGGTTTCTTTGGCAGCTATAGCCTCCTGAGCCTGCTGTAGCATGATACGTCTCCGACGTATCGATAATTTCTTATGTTCCATGCCACATTATTGATGATATCTACATGTTTTATGCATACTTTATGTCATATTTATGCGTTTTCCGGAACTAACCTATTGACGAGATGCCGAAGGGCCAGTTGTTGTTTTCTCGCTGTTTTTGGTTTCAGAAATCCTAGTAAGGAAATATTCTCGGAATTGGACGAAATCAACGCCCGGGGTCCTATTTTTCCACGAAGCTTCCGAAGTCCGAAGGGGATACGAAGTGGGGCCACGAGGTGGGGACACAGTAGGGCGGCGCGGCCCAAGCCCTGGCCGCGCCGGCCTAGTGTGTGGCCCCACCAGGACTCCACCGACCTTGCCCTTCCGCCTACTTAAGGTCTCCGTCGCGAAAACCCTATGACGTTCGACTAAACCAGAGAAAACCTTCCAGAGCCGCCGCCATCGCGAAGCCAAGATCTGGGGGACAGGAGTCTCTGTTCCGGCACGCCGCCGGGACGGGAAAGTGCCCCCGGAAGGCTCCTCCATCGACACCACCGCCATCTCCATCAACGCTGCTCGTCTCCCATGAGGAGGGAGTAGTTCTCCATCGAGGCTCGGGGCTGTACCGGTAGCTATGTGGTTAATCTCTCTCCTATGTACTTCAATACAATAATCTCATGAGCTGCCTTACATGATTGAGATTCATATGATGATGCTTGTAATCTAGATGTCATTATGCTAGTCAAGTGGGTTTTACTTATGTGATCTCCGGAGACTCCTTGTCCCACGTGTGTAAAGGTGACAATGTGTGCACCGTGTGGGTCTCTTAGGCTATATTTCACAGAATACTTATTCACTCGTTATGAATGGCATAGTGAAGTGCTTATTTATATCCCTTTATGATTGCAATGTGTTTTGTATCACAATTTATCCGTGTGCTACTCTAGTGATGTTATTAAAGTAGTTTATTCCTCCTGCACGGTGTAATGGTGACAGTGTGTTCATCGTGTAGTACTTGGCATAGGCTATGATTGTGATCTCTTGTAGATTATGAAGTTAACTATTGCTATGATGGTATTGATGTGATCTATGCCTCCTTTCGTAGTGTGAAGGTGACAGTGTGCATGCTATGTTAGTACTTGGTTTGGTTATGTTGATCCGTCATGCACTCTAAGGTTATTTAAATATGAACATCGAATATTGTGGAGCTTGTTAACTCCGGCATTGAGGGTTCGTGTAATCCTACACGGTTAGTGGTGTTCATCATCCAACAAGAGAGTGTAGAGTGTAGCATCTATCTATTTATTCTCGTTATGTGATCAATGTTGAGAGTGTCCACTAGTGAAAGTATGATCCCTAGGCCTTGTTCCTAAATATCGCTATCGCTGCTTGTTTATCGTTTTACCGCATCTCTACTCGTCCGCAATATTACCACCATCAACCACACGCCAGTCCTGGGCAAAGCACTTTTCTGGTGTGTCGTTGCTACTGCTTATATTTATTCATACCACCTGTATTTCACTATCTCTTCGCCGAACTAGTGCACCTATTAGGTGTGTTGGGGACACAAGAGACTTCTTGCTTTGTGGTTGCAGGGTTGCTTGAGAGGGATATCTTTGACCTCTTCCTCCCTGAGATCGATAAACCTTGGGTGATCCACTTAAGGGAAACTTGCTGCTGTTCTACAAACCTCTGCTCTTGGAGGCCCAACACTGTCTACAAGAATAGAAGCACCCGTAGACATCATAGCACAACCTTTTCCCTCTCCGATGATTTTCGAGACTGCTCCATTATTATAAGTGCCTGCTTCTTCATAACTGAAGCTGTTGACGGAGCTCTTCCAAGTCTTGTGCTGAACCTCTACTCGAGGAATCTTCAATAAATTCATCATCGACAGACATTTTCCTCAAGTAGGATGAAGTAGGGAAAGCATCGGCATGACGAGGAGTTGAAGTGTAGTTATCAAATACCAACTGGAAATAAAAGTTTCGACATCAATCATCAAGAAAAATAGATTTCCATTGATTTTCAAAGTATTTACATGGCTATTACAAAAGGAGGGTTCCTAATGAACTAATGGGGCCGTTGTCGCCAAAGCTACAATGGCGACAACATCAAACGAGAAAAAACAAAAGAGAAGACAAGGTGATCTACTTGACCTCCGGCTTCGATGAGCTAGGAGCAGGAGTTGACTTGCATCCGAGGTAGGCGGGGATTTTCTTTGAGTTTGGCTTGGCATCCTTAATCAGCGACTGCCACCTCTTCGTTTCCATCTCCTTCACGTTGCCAACTCTCGCCCAGTCGACATCTTGTTGGCTGTCAGCAACCAAGGCGATAGTGCCTTCAACACCAACTTTCAAACCTTCTTGGCGAAGTTTGAGCCCAAGATCTTCTTGAGAATTGAAGCATTTGGCGAGAGTAGTAAAAGCCGTGGATTCTTCCTTCTTCGTGAAGAAGTAGGGAAAAAGCCGCGACAGACCTGTTCTAGCTTCGGCAAGGCCTTCGCGTGCCTCATCTCCATGGATCTCAAGGAGGGAAAGCGCGTCGAGAAGGCAATCACCTTCAGGATTTTTCCAGCTCATAATCTTGCTGCGTTTTCCCTAAATGAGCAAAAACAAGCTTGTCAAGAAAAAGCAAGCAAATGACAAATATGAGGACCCGAACAAATAGCAAAGATCTGAGTACTTACTAACAAAACGTCGACTCTGCGACTCCAAGCGAGTAAGGATTTCTTTTTCACGAGCATCCTGCTGAGCTATGTTGTCGCTCAAAGAAGTTTCCGCGTCATGAAGTCTTTTTCGAAGATCTTCGACAGCGGCAGCATCTGTTTCAGCTTTCTTGCGGGCTTTTTCGCTTCGCTCTAACTTGATAGCAAGAGCGTCAGCGCGTTTGTTAGCCTCCGCAAGAGTCCCTGGCAACATAGACGACAATAAACTGTCATGACAAAATTATGAAGGAATCTATTCAGTGGAAGAGGCAGGAAAAAATAGTACCTTCAAGCTTGGTGGCATAATCACGGTACCCGATAAATTGGGTACCGAGGCGGACAAATTCCTTCATCGAAGGCTGAAGAGAAGACCATAGAAAAAAGAAATCAATATAGGAAGCAAAAGCTCGACAGTACCAAGCAAAAACCAGAGGGGAGTCCAAAGCACTGAAATGTTCGGAATATTAAAAAAAGAGGAAGAGACAACTCACATCATCCATTAAAGGAGTCGTGGAACCACCAATTAACATGGCAGGCTCCTTGGCTGGCTCTATCCTAGCTCTCTTTGGTGAAGAGGCTCGGGGGCTCTCAACTGGAGTTGGGTGCACGATGTCTTGCTGAGGAGGCGAGGTTTCATCCCCATCAGGATGAGCTTCAGAGATAACTAAAGTACGAGACGTACTCGTTCGAGCAGTCACGTCTATAGGTGGATTTTCATCCTCATCACCACTACAATAAATAAGGCGACAATATAAGAAACAATACAGACAAAACATCGGGAGCAAACAACAAAAAGCAACAAGAACTTATGAGCTGACAAGAGCATCTTCATAAGGATTGAAAGTTGTCCTTGCAGCATCAGGAACAACTTCTTCGGCAAGAGAAGCGTCGGCTTTGGAGGTGCCGGAATTGGCAACTTCGTCCCTTTTCCTCTTGTTCTTTGGAGAAGCAGTTGAGGGAGGAGAGTGTGCCGATGCGGTAGCCTCGGATTCAACTTCTTTTTCAGAGGATGCCGCGGATTTTTGAGAACCCGCGACTTCACTCTCAGGGCGAGAAGTACCCTGGTTGTCATCGGTGACAACAGCCCGCTCTTCGACTTCTCCACCTTCGGGAAGGGGAGGAAGAGGCGACGCAGTTTTGTGGTTCTGGATAAGATAGAAAAAGTATCGACAAGAATTTGTATCAATAACAGCAGTTGAAGAAATAGCAGTACAAAGAGAAAAGAAGTGAATGAACAAGCAGACGACAAAAATATACTACCTGCGGGAGCGCGTTGGTGGCGATGTATGGTGTCACACGGCAGGAACACGGGACGGTGTCTTTCTTGCTAAGCGACGAGATTTTTCGGACAAGTTTTTCTAAGTCCTTGACCGGTAAATCTATCGACAGGCGATCCACATCCTCGTCACCAACATACATCCAAAGGGGGTTTTTGTGAGCTTGCAAAGGCTGCACCCTAATCATAAGGAAATATGTCGTGATTTGGACACCCGACAATTCTTGTCCACGGGTATTCTGGAGCTCGTGGATGCGTGTCATCAGCGCCTCTGTCGCCGTGTTTTCTTCATCGCTAGCCTCATCCCAGGACTGGTGGCGACAGATTTTTTCGTTGCCATCAATAGGGGGAATGTTGTGTTCCGCCGAGTCGTGGCTTTCTTCGTGGATATACAACCATTTTTTGCGACACCCTTGAACTAAGTCAGGGAATTTGACGTCAAAGTATTCGACATCAGGGTGGACGCAGATAACAACGCCGCCTATGTTATAGGCAACGTTGGCAGAGCCATTACGGCGAAGGAGGAAAATGCGCTTCCATAAAGCCCAGTTAGGCTGGACTCCAAGGAAAGATTCGCAAAGGGTGATAAAGATCGAGTTGTGGAGGATGGAGTTGGGAGTAAGATGGTGAAGTTGCAATCCGTACACAAAAAGCAACCCACGCAGAAAATCGTGAATGGGGGAAGAAAGGCCGCGGATGAGGTGGTCAACAAAACTGACCCGATACTCGATAGGAGGAGATGGATAGCTCTCCTCGCTGGGGAAGCGCAACGACTCTTTCTTCTTGCTGATCCCAAGCTTCTTCAGCAAGTTGATATCTTGGGTGGAGATTTTGGATCTCTCCCACTCAGTGTTCCCTTCCGCCGCCATCTTCGAGTCAGGGGTGCTGTGCCTCGTGAGTCGTGCGCGCGGTGGCATCAACAGTGGCGTGAGCGAAAAGTGCGAGTGTGGCTAAGCTCAAGAAGTGATTGGGCGCAATGGGGGATTTTTGAAGAGGAGAGCAGAGGTGCGGCACGAGCGAAAGGACGACTGGAGGAAGAAGATGACCTTAAATAGAGAATCCGTGAATCGACGCACCGTTGGATGGAAAAATTGTGAGATGGATGTTGAACACGTGGATAAGGGGTAAAAGCGTATTTTCACTGCGAAGGAAAGGAACAAGCGCTACAGTACGTGCGCCAGGAAAAGTGGAGACGTGTGTCCCCCACTTGCACGACGTGTCAACTTGATAAGGATTTTGGGCCCGCAAGGCAGAGAGAGCAGTACTCGCGTCTTCCCGATACAGTGATCGTGGCTATCGTCAGTGATGATGTCACCTTGCCAAAAGAAAAAATCTCGGCTATAAAGGTTAATGAAATTGGCGGCAGACAAAGACTATGAATTATTTCGGGAAGCCTTTGATCAAATACAAGTTTTTGCTCAAAAGCTCGAGGGCTACTTTGGAAAAAAAAGAAAAATTCGAGTATGACAAAATAGAAATGGCAAGAGCCTATGACCAAATACAAGCATTTGTTCATAGCCTCGGGGGCTACTCCCATCGGGAGCGCTGGTCGCGCACCCGATAGATATGAAAAGTTCGAGAAATAATGACAATATAGCGACATAAGGCGTTAAAGTGTTGAGCATACAACCAAGCACTAGTCCTTGGCTGTAGCCTCGGGGGCTACTCCCATCGGGAACGCTGTTCGCGTGCCCGATGAAATTATAAAAAAAAAGAGAGAGAAGAAGTGAGCATATTTCGAGTTATACAAATAACTCTGCATATACTCCCATCGGGAAGGCAAGATAAGTCATCTGTTGACTCAATAAAATGTGCTATTCCAATAGCCGAAAAAGCACTCGACAATATATATTCAGAGCGCCAAAGTCGTGAATAATCTCTGAATGCCGCAAAACTCTGCGAAGGTAAGACCCCAGATCTGTTCTGAGCGGCGTGGCACCATCTCTAACATCGGTTTGCTACTTTTTTCCGTATCAACAGATACGAAGAAAAATCCTAACGGACGCGTTAGGTACCCGATAAAATATGAATGGGACTCGACAGAATGGTAAGACCTTAAGCGGCACCTGTCGAAGTTAACACCAGTATCCCGAGATCATGTCCAAGGACGTGATCTTGAAGTAGGTTTTTGCGGATTGCCACTAGAGCAGTTAACTAGTACCTGATCCGTCAGATGAACTAGCCCCAATTACCATTATCCATGTACAATATATAATTGCGTATCTAAAGATATGCGATAAAATCGACAAAGTTATTGGATGATTGTAAAGTTGGAGATTTTCCCTGATTCTTTGATTCAAGCAAAATCTCGGGGGCTACTGACATAGGCATCCCCAATGGGCCTGCCGAAGATGGTACCCGGGGTTTACAGAAGGCCCACAAGTCGAAGAATATGAAGTTGAGAAGCCCAAGTTATGTTAAGGAAAGTTAGAGTTGTACTAGGAAATATAGACTTGTAAATTTACGGGATGGGTTAGAAACCCTCCCGGACTCTGTAACTTGTGTATTACGAATCCCTCGGCTCCGCCTCCTATATAAGGGGGAGTCAAGGGACAAAGAGAGGATTGATTCATTGTTCCACGCAACCCTAGTTTTCATAATCGTCGAGTACTTTTCGGCTGAAACCTTCGAGATCTACTTGCCCTCTACTTCCGACTAAAACCCTAGTCTACAATACGTAGGCATTGATAAGTTAATCCCTTGTCACCCGTTGATGGGAACGGGCCGGTGGTAACAGACTACTGTCGGCACCTGCCAGTGTGCCGGTGGTAACACGAGTTATCCCCGGCGCACCTGCCTAGTGCGCCGCCGGCAGTAAGTTTTCCAGGAAACAAAAAAAGCCTCGCGGGGGCACTTTTACAAGCAGCGCCTACGTTCAAAACATGAAAGCAATCGAGTCCTAGTTGTTTTTTTGCACATATCTGGATCTTGAGGCCGAGGAGGAGCTCGAGGCGGCGTGTCGGCAGCGTGGTCATCGCTGCACGAGGCTGAGGAGGAGCTCCAGGTGATGTGGCCGTCGGAGCTCGAGGCCGAGGAGGACCTCGAGGCGGCGTGGCCGTCGGAGCTCGAGGCCGAGGGGGAGGAGGAGGCGGCGGCTCTTGGTCGTTGTAGCTCGAGTCCAAGGAGGAGGAGGCGGTGTTAGAGGAGGATAAGAGGAGGAGAAAAGAGTAGGAAGAGGAAGAGGAAGAGTAGAAAGAGGAAGAGACGAGGAGGAGGAGGAGGAGGAGGAGGAAGAGAGGAGAAGAGGGGGGGGGGATGAGGAAGGGGAAGAGAAGGATGCTGGTTTCAACTTATATACCTAAAGTTACCGCCAGCGCACCTAGTATGGTGGTGCGCCAGGGGTAATTTTTTAATTTTTTCATCAAAATCTAAAAGTTGAAAAAGTCATGTTTCTGTTTTGAATTTGACGAATACATTTTTTGTCTAAACGACCTATGGTCATTGAATTCGGATAGGAAATTTCGCGTAGATACATTTTGATAGAAAAAAGTTTTTCATCGGAGGTCGTATGCGACCAGAAATCCCGTTTTTCCGAAACATGACGCCATTTTGCATAATATATAGAAATTCATGTTTTAAAATTTTCGCTAAAACTAGATAGTATAATACATGAGAATTTCAAAGGATTTTATTTTTTGAATTTTTTATCATTTTCTTTGTTTTTTCCGAAAACTGAAAAGGTGATTCAGGGCGGTGTGCAGGTTCCCGGCGGTGTGGGTGGTCAACGACAACGACCTGGCTCGGTCGCCTCGCATCAGAGGCGCTCCTGCACGGGCGGCAGTGATGCGCTACCGCGGCCACAAATGCCGGCTTGGGCCCAGATGGGCTTGGGGAGGGCCGGCGTTTCTGGCCGCGGTTGCTGGCATGCGCGGTGGTGGCGCCGGTTGCCCATGGCTGCGACGGCTGGCTGGCACCGAGGTGGTGCGGGCGGCGGCGGTCTAGGCTTCGGTGGTCGTGGTGGTGCTGGTGGTGGGCGGCGCTCTTCTCCTGCGCTGGTATTCCTCTCGGCGGTAGTGGCGCAAAGCAGTGGTTATCATCTCCGCCATCCATCTCCAATCCTTCTTCGGGCAGTCTTGTGGTCATGGTGTTTGGCCGGCGCGAAAGCCGTCTTGGCGGAGGCCAAGCGGAGCAGGGCGACACTTGCGAGCGCCGTTTCCTTCTTGAAGGCGTGTTCATGGCCTTCTTCGTGCCCCCTCCTATCAGATGTCAGGGGAAACCCTAGGTCTAGCGATCGGACCTAGCGGCTGCGGCACCACGGTGTCGTCATGTTCTTGAAGACGTCATCTTGGTCATCAAGGGAGTGACCGATGCGACATTTGGAATCTGCGGGCATTGATGCGCTACCGGTGTTGGCTGCTAACCTGAGCTTGCGCTTCAACGGCGCAATGTACGGCATGGCGGCACTTCCTCCTTGGCGCCTTCCCCGAGTCCATCCGGACCTGCCTCCTCCTCGCCGACTATCTAGGCTCATGAGGGATGTACGTTGGTCCGGTTGCCTTGGAGTCGAGGTCATGCCATGGTGTGTCTTGCTTGGTTCATGACGCGGTCCTGAAGCCATGTGCTCCTCTTCTCGCCACTCGTGGTGGAGTTGAGCAAGTATCATTGGGTTTGTAGAGAGTATGTTGTGTGCCGCTTGGCCTCGGTTGGAGTAGCGTTGTATCATGAAGTGGAGTTGCAGCCTCTGTTGTGGCGTTGTTCTGGCCATTTTAGCCTGTCTTCTGCACCTTACATTATGTATTCTCGAAAAAAAACTGCTAGTATAATAATATGTGCGCCGTGCTGATGAGAGCCTTCTTGGCCCTGCTGTTCGCGCTGGGAATGGAGCCAAAGCCGAAGCAGCTGCTAAAAAACCAGGGGGCCGGCCCATTCATCCATTCTCGCCAGCCCATCACATACTTCCATTTCCACAGCGATGCGGTATGCTCACTCTTTAGTCCCACATCGCTCCGGCAGAGTGATCCCAGCTTACTTATATACCCGCGCGAGTGGCAGGTGCAGAACGAGATGAGGGTGAAGTGTGGCAAAGGGAGGAGCGCCCGCGTAACGAGTGTACCGTATGGTGCGCGTTTCTAACCCTAAACCAACGTGCAATCCCTCTGAGTTTGTGAGGTGATCACGTGGACGTGGTACAACAAAGTCTATTTTCCCGGCGCTTTGGCCTTGATAACAAAATCGCCGATGCCTTGCGCGGGCGCCCCTCCTCTAGATTTGTTGGGCTCGCCGGTGGGTTTCGGCCCTATATATCCGCACCCAACAAATAGAACCCCTCTTTTTCACTAGCGGCACGATGAAAATATAAAAATAAATAATATGCATTAAACAAACTTAGCTGCCAGCTTTCTATCTCAAACCGAATGACAAATTGGATTAAACACTAGTACCAAACTGAATTAAACATAAACAGTACCAAACATTACAAACTGGATTAAACACCGGAGAGAAGTTGTTCATAGCAAACTCCAATCATTCCTCGCCATGAAGACCAGGACCTGTGTCGTCGATCTTGCCACGCCATGTCAATTTTGGTGCAAAGATGAGTAAAACAAGCCGCTCCATGCATGTCAACACAAAGGTACCTATACCTTGATTTGGCGGAACAAACATTGATGATGCGGCCACACTAGCAGACTGAATAGATGATGAAACAACAACATTTGTCACCCAACTAGTTAAAGATGCACCAGCAGGAGGAGGCTGAAATGGCTGCATTGATGAACATACTGGATGCAAGAAACAAAGCACTGATAAATCAGACATTAACATGAAATTATTTTTAGAAACATACATGTTGTGGAAACATTTGAAAAAGAAGGAACACCAGGGCCTTCGACAACATCACATCGCCCCACTACCATCCCTACTCTTCCAAAGCCGTGTCCTCTCACCTATTTTCCTAACCACCACACGCCGCTGTGTCCACGTGAGGACACGGCCACCCTGGTTCCTGGCACGAGGAGCAAAATTAAGCAACTTGCAGCATTCAACGGTTAAAATGATCTGCTCAGATATCCCATCACCAAGGTAAATTACAACTACTGAACTCCGTGTTTACTTCTAATTCTCTATTTCATTCAAACCATGGAGGCAAATACACAGCTTACTACTACAGTAGTACACCCTTATCTATGTCATGCCATTGATTTTAATTTTCAATAATAATGATAAATTGGGCCAGGGCAGCAAAACCAAAGCTATTTCACAGTTTTATGACATTCGGTGACAGTGAATACTAGCGAAACAAGATGAAAAGAATATGTGGGTTCTGTTTTCATCTTAGTGTACTTAATCCATGGAACATTTGCACTACATCACAACTATGCAAGGTACATATGGCTACTAACTCGATGCAAGGTAAATGCTCTTTAATTTTCTATACTGGACTATCTCCTAAAGTTTTGAGCAACTGTGATCTCCTCTTGGTGATACATAATTTTAGCCAAAAGGCAAATGTATTCAATGATCTAGCAGCATATTATTATATCTTATTCGGTATACCATGCTAGTTGACTAAGTACAACTAGTGATCACTTGTTTTTTTGTTAATAGTGTTGACGAGGATGCTCACTCAGCTACAGGTTCATTTTAATTCAGGATATACCAAATGATTGAACAATGTGATTACTGATAACAGACAAACTGCAACCACACCAAGCATAACAGTTCAATACTATATAATATGTAAGCAAAACGCTCTAATTAGAAAGATGTTTGTGTTTCAAACTACAATTCGGTAATAAATCTGAGGCTAATGGTACCAACCCTTGATGCTATGGTTCGTAGAGGACGATCACAAATCTGTAAGAGCCTAGATAAAATGGATGGATGATTAGTTGCTTACCAGGTCGTAGCTGGCGGGCTCGACGTAGCCAGGGGACCCCTCCTCCCCGGTGTGCAGCGGCGTGTCGCAGCACACGCACCAGGTCACGCCGCAGGGCCACGAGGAGCAAGAAGGACCGACGCTGGAGAAGGATAAGCATCAGCGACGCCTTCGACCACCAAAACACGCGCCGGGGACGCCTCCTCCTTCCATTCCGCTTCCCAAAGTTACTTCGTCACCCTCCTACCGTCTCCTGCGCCACCGCAGAGCCGGTACGGGCGGCTCGTCGTGATGAACGCCAAACCCCGCTCGTGGAACCGCGCAACGAAATCGGCCGCCTTCGCGAGCGAGGATGCCGTTGCCGAGGATCTTGGATCGGCTGTGAGGCAAGGACGCGCGCGGCGGGGACAGGTAAGTCATGGGAAAGGAGGCGGCGGAAGGGGGAGGTGGAGATCCCGCCAAGCATGGCGGCGGTAGGGGCCGTGGCGGCTGCGGCGCTGGAGTTGCGAAAGCGAATGATCGTCGGCGGCATCCCAACCAACGAGCTCACGGAAGAACAAGGGTTAGTGTGATCCCGTCCCCTCCAGCGCTGCCCAGGGATTGCACATGGGCTGGGCCGTCTAGTGGACTGGGGCCCGGCTACGGCCTTTTTCTTTTTTGGTACCAAAATTGGCAGAGGTATGATACATACTGCTCACGTTTTGGAGAGAAGTATGAATTTTTTTAAGCCTTTAGATGGACGTAAATGGAGGGCTATTATTCACTTGGGGGTACCACAAAAGAACTCCATCAAAATGACGCACATGCTACTCTAAAATTAGATAAGGATCATGAATTTTCACCCTATAGAGCAAGTATGGAAAAACTCCATAATACAATGCCTTTGTCAAGGTAACAATGCCTAACATCACCATTGTCAGGTGTAAACCAACAAAGGCCAAATCAATAGTTTCGCCTGCGAGCAAGCAAAACCATGGTCGGTGAGGTGCGGTCCCTGCAAAAGAAAAGAGGGAGATGAGGACGGCCAGGATCGGGCACCTTTGCTGATCGGACTGTTAGGACCTCAAGTGTTCTGAGAGGCCTCCATTTCCTCCGCAATGTTTTTTTCTTCCAGATGTCCTCTGGTTATTGATGTCACTGTAGTGTTGGTAGGTCGTGAGTCGTGACGTGCGTGTATAGTACTTCGGTCTGGTGGTGGCTTTGTAATGCGGAATGCTGAATAAAATCTGCCAACGGGGAAGAATGTTGACCTACATTGTAATGAGAACGGTATCCACAAATTAATAGAGCCTTATGTGTATCGCACCAAAATGTTTGATTTCATTCATAAGCATCTCACCGCAACAAACTGTATTAATCTTACACTTGCATCCTGCACTGATAAAAATAACATGAATTTCTGATACGGAAGCAAAACCCAGCCAACCTAATTCTTACTGAACTTTAAACCCACACTTGCCTAACACAGCAGTTGATTACCACATCTTGCTCCCTCCCGTTCTATCTATGCATGTAAAAGCACCAGCCACCACGGTAATTAAACATCACGAGCTAGAGCAACAAATCAGCTATACTACTAGTATTAGAAAAAAGGAAGCGGCAAAAGACTGAGAAGCAAAGCAAATCCAGGTTGGCGGTCGTGCGCTCGTCTGCACGTACATGCATCTATCAGGTGGGAGGCAGCACGTGCTGATAGCGCCCGTCCCCGCGGCCGGCGCCGAAGAGAGTGACGGCCAGGGCGACGTCCATCGCGGCCACGGAGAAGATTGTCGCCGCGAGTATCCCGACGCGTACCTTCCTCCAGAGGCCGCGCGGCGCATGCGGAGGGCGTCGGCGGTGGGGTTGGCGTTGAGCTCGGCGTCGGCGACCTGGACGAGCGTGGTGAGGAGGCGCTTGGATCGCGGGCTCAGGCCGCGGGCGCTGCCCAGCTCGGCGAGGACGTGCTCCATCTCCGTGAGCAGGGGAGCCTCGGCGTCGGCGGTGGAGTCGCCGGGCGCTGCGACCTGCATGAAACAAAAAAGGACGGGCGTTTTATTCAGCGAATTTGAACTTCCAGACTCACGAGATGTTTAGATCGTAGCAACCTAGCATAGGGGGCAGGGGCGCGAGGTAATTTGAGATGCCGGGCAAAAAGTTACACAACGAATTCAAGCGGCAATCGAAAGGCTGAACAAATTCTACTCCAACTGATCACCATTTGGAACAACACTTGGGCACTCCAATACGGAACACTGGTCCCAAATTTCTGAACACGATAAGCGCAAGCAGCTCGAAGTCGGACTGATTGGAATCAATCACCAAACACCCCGAGAGCGCCCGAATTCAAATGACGATAAAAAAAATTTACGAATCGGCAGTCGGCACTCGCAAGCACAGCGCGGACTCCAGGATTTCAAGCACCCAATTAGTCGGAGCATCACAAATCGGAATCGTTGGGGGGTCACAAATCACCTGGGTGACGGTGGAGTCGGCGGAAGCGGCCGTCACCGCGTCAGCTGGAGACGACGGTGGAGGCGTCGTCAGGCTCGGGGTCGCCGGCGAGGCCCTCGGGCGCGAGCACTGGGTGCAGCCTGGACGGGGAGGTGTGGAGCACGAAGAGGCCGGAGAAGGTCAATCGGCGAGACTCGCGCAGGTGATTAATCGGGTCCGTATTTATGGAGGACGGGTGGAAGACAAGAAGAGTGGGTAGGAGGCGGGCCCGTATGGGCCGCTTGATACAAGGTTAGTGCCCTGACGTAGCATTTTGGCAACACTTTTTTTGCGATTATTTTGGCAACACTTCAACAAGGACAAGGGAGAGGATCCTATGGTCATATAGTGATGGAGCTCAGGGCGAGGGCGACGGAGTTCCAGGAAGCTCAGTTCATTCACGAGGGTCGTTCGTCGAACGGCGACGCACATGGTTTGGCTAGAGGTTATGTTTCTCGAGATATTGGCCAGCATGTGTGGTTTCAAACCCCACCTGAAGGTGTTTGTATGAATTATGACATTATTTGAATAAAGGAGGTGGGAGTGTTGTTGCTCAAAAAAAAAAAAAAAACAAGGACAAATTCGAGTGTGGCCTTTCCCTTTCGGGTATGGGATGCTACAGAGCTCTTTAAAAAAATCAAAATGGCACTTCAGAGTTTCAAAAATATATAAAAAATGGCTCGATGACATATTCTACCAGCATGCAAAAATCAAAATGAAACTCTCTATTTCGGGCTGCGCAAAAATGATAATATTGTGGATCTGAAAATAGTGCATAGTTCATGTTGTCAAACCTCCAAAATTTGTCAAAACACTTCAGTATTGACTATTGTGTACCTAGGACATTTCGTGTTGAGATTTTACAAGCTGGTAGAATATATATCATTGACTACATCTTGGATTATTCATAAAATCTTGAAAATCTAAAAATATCATTTTTCAATATTTTCAAAACAAATGAGCTACATGTATCCTGAGCTCTAAATGATTTTATTGGTACAAATTGGTTTTAAAAATATAATAATAAAAAATAGCTAGATAATACGCTTCCGATATGTCCCTTTCAAAAAAATTAATCATTTTTTATGATTAATACAATTGGTTGTGAACAAATATTTTGCACATCCTCATCTAACCTCTATTTTGTAGAGTACTTTTTTTTTCGAGGGTACGCCAAAGGCATACCAAATCTCTACTACTTAAAAAGACTAAAGTGGTTCCTTATTCTGCCACAAGCTTCGTCGTCCCGCGCGATACGTCAAAAGCTTCGTCGTCCCGCACGGGCTCACTTGGGCCGAAGTCCAGCTACCTCGTCAGAATGGAACTGAGGCCCAGCAGGCAAAACCCTCGCCCGTGAACGAACGCTACTCCCCCACAACCCGAGCCACCGACCTCACTGCTTCCGATGACAACCGCTTCCGCGATGGCGATCCATACCTGAGCGTCCTCGTGCGGCGGCATCCTGCAGAACGCCGTCCTGAACCGCCGAGCCCTTCATCGGGCGCGTTGGCGCTACTCATCTCCCTCTCTCATATCTTCCGCGGTTCCGTCAGATGGGATGGGGACGACAGAGTGGAGGGCCTCCTACTCCAAGAGACCAGCGTACTAGAGCCCACAGACTATGTGCCCAATTTGAAGGTAAATACTCTCATTGAAGTGCTCTGGTTCTAATCAAAATTTGATGCAGGTTGAGGAGCGGGGAAGCACAACTGCTTGAGGATGAGCAAGGGCGACCATACATCCAGCTGCCAGCTCTCGCTATCGATATGTTACTGGTCTCTGTAGTATCTCAATAGCAGCGATTTTGTTTGTCGCACCAATTGCTTATATTTGAACGAAAAATGTCACACCACTTATCCACGTGCCTCCTTGCGAATTCCCTTGCACCAATTTCATGGTTCAGAGCCCTTAGCTCGTCTAATTAACAACAGATCTAGCCTAGATGAGAACATACTTCGTCCTTTTGTTAATTTCATATAGGATATGTCAGGGTTATCTGGGAGTGGTGGTTTGTGCCTTCAACAAACGTAGAAGGACCTGTCAAAATGGATTCAAATGATCCTCCAGAGTACTTTTCCGAATTGTAGACAAACATACATTTTATGTGTGCAGGAAAATATAGGAACACATTAGATCAATGAATAGAAAACGAAATTTGGAGCAAAGCAACTGTAATTTCTCTTCGTACAATTTGCTTGCACTGCGCGGTGTGAAGCTTTGTGTGAAAACAAAGTCGGATATGGTTTTTTCTATCCTGAAGTATGTCTCCATTAGATTTAGTTCTCTCTCCCCTAAATTTATAAGAGTACACAGCTACCAACCCTTTTGAAAATAATTCATGGCAATGTGGATTTCATATTAATTTATTACGCTGGATCTGGGTTTCAAAGGAATATATATTCCGAGTTATAGCTATGCCTTTAGCAAATAACAAAAGATGCACAAACGAGTGTTGCTTCCTCATTTTTGTATGTGAAATTATGTACTTTAGTCTGACTAGATTAAGAATATTTCAAATATTAGACTTTCTAACATTGAATTCTGCTGTTCTGTACGTCGTGGGATATGTTCATAGAAGCTCTGGAAAAGAATCTTGATTATTGTTGCCCATAAATATCTAACTAGGTTCAGAAGGTATTTTTATGTCATCTGTTACTACTTGGGTATTTTTGGATGGACCAGAATGGTATGCATGCCTCAGATGAGAACTGTACAGGACATAAAGTATAAGATTGTGGAAGAATATATTTCTCGCATTTGTATTTCTAGGGTTCCTGTATTTTTTGCATACTTGGCAACTCAGTATTTGAAGAGCATGATATTTACAAGCATTTTCCCTCTGGGTTTTGCAACTCAGTATTTGAGGATTTTCCTATTCGGTGTTGAAAAGGTATTGCTTATGTTCTACATCCATTGCCGCAGAGCATGCTTCCAGGGAGATTGATCTCTCAAGGTAATTTAAAAAAACAATATTTTGGTTAGGAGAGGATTCACTTTATTTCATTTTGCTTCGGGCTAATGAAATTGTAGGAATGGAAAAAAATCCAGTGAGTATGTATTGCTATTTATTGTGCATCATAGGCCTACCAAAGAATAACCACAAAACTAGCAATAACTTTTGTTTTCTGTTCCTGGAGGTGAGCATATAATTTTATTGTGCTCATGTCAATAGCAATTTTTCATCTAACCACCATCTATATATCGAGGCCAAATGATCTCCACTGTCCCTGTGAAGTGTGAATTAACACGATGCATATCTACTACATCTAGAGGCGGCAACCAAAAGACAAGGCTCTGCGCAGAAAAAGGGCCTCTACATTAAGGGTTTAAATTCTAAGCATGGTACATATATATTTATATCATAGTTAAGTACTAAGAGAGTAAATCTGTTTCTAAAGTCTGTTCCTTTGTGATCCATCACCCCAAGATCTATGGACCACCTTAACTTCTTGATATGTGAATGTAGTGGTCTGTAGAACTCTTCTACATAATTTCTCTAGAAGATTGTTGAAAATATTGTAACCTGAATGTTTCAGCTCGAACAAGTTGCCGCTTCAAAATGCTACGGTCTGCACATTTTTGGGTAACAGGTACAATTAAAAAGTTATAACAGTTACAATTAAAAAGCTAAACTTGGCTAAATGGAACAACTGGAGTTGCCTTGTCGAACTAATCCATTCTGGCACATCCCATATTTACTGCCTTCACTTTATATAACTCTTAAGGGGGGGGGGGGGGGGGAAGGAATAAGAATAACATGTTAGCTTGGTTGTTAGTTAAAATATGAGTGGTGCATGTTTCTTGGTATCATATTCGGCATAGCGTTGCTAAATTTCAAAGCTAATAAATTTAGTCTTGCATGTGGTGCTGCAGATGATACTCTAAAACATGGTCATTGGGGATGCTCATGAATGAGTCACAATAAGGCAACCATATCCTGTCATTCTCTGTACTGTTGCTTTCCCTTCTAAATTTTTTGTTCATGCTCCTTCAGGCCTCCTGTATTAGATTGTTGAATTTTTTTACTATTATGGTAGTGATTGTTAGCTCTTGAAAAGAATTTGGGATCATTGGTGTTCCTTTTAGCTCTACCATATATATCCTCATGATGGTTGGCTTACTGGCAACAACACTTGTATCATTGGTGTTCCTTTTAGCTCTACTAAATGTTCATTAAATTTTCAATTCGTGTGTGCATTTGGAAACGTGTAGTCACTTTGGTTAGAAAGAGATTGTAGCTGTCAAGGACAGTTTCATTCAGTTTGGTTGTAGTGTAGGCTTGGCACCACATATACTTTCCATAGAAGCAGAAAGTGGCGTAAAATCATGTAGTAAAGATAACTTTTTATACATCTGTTTATCCTAGATACGTAGCATAATACACAACACAGTAGGCATTGGGAAAAGATAGCTATTAGATGATTGCTCCGAAAATACACTAAAAACTGGAGCTGAATGCATTTTAGGTAGTAAAACACATCCCAGAGACGATATGGGTTGATGCAAGTCTTGGACCCTGGTGTTTGCGATTCATTTTAGTGTACTGTTTTTGGTAAGTGGTATGGATCGTGTATTTTGATGCAGGTTGATGGGTGTATTTTCTTGCGGTGAAGCAGGCCTGTAAATTGCGAGATAACATATTCTTCAAAATGGACTGGTAGTACGTATTCAGGAAACTTGGACAACTTCTATCATGTAGATTGCATGCATGTATGTAGTTTCTGATTCCTCTATCGGATGGATTCAGCTTAAGACTGATTGCTACTCTGCTTGAACAATGATATCTTACTAGATTAGCTGGTAAATCCAATGTTGAAGGTTTGCTTACACACTAAAGGCAGCTGGCCATTTTCATTAAAAAATTGCTTGCGCTGTATTGTTGATCAATTAATTTCAGGGAGGCGTACCCATGTTGTCCTTGTTTTAACAGCTATTGCTAACATTTTTCCGCTGGTTTTAACAATGAATCACTTCTCTTCTTTTTGGAAGTGCTAATTTTGAAGCCGTGATCTTGTGTACTAAAAGAGTACTCAGTACTTGCCTACTTGGTTTACTTTATGTCTCAGGTTTATCGGTTAGCATTGCACAAAGCATACAATAGATCTATATGGACAAATGTTCATTATGGTTACATATCTGATGTCATGGGCTATACTAACTTCTTCCCAATAGATTATATTTTTGATATAGTTGCTGGTCAATATGCTCTTGTGTTTTATATTCTCGAGATGGAAACATACATATACCATAGCCATTCTATGTGGGATCCAGGTAGGATTTGTGGGGACGCCGGACTAGCTGTCCGAAATTCCCTGTTATGTATACAGTTCACGATCCCATGATCAGTGCGCCGTGAACACATAACCGAACTGATATCAAATTACACCATCCATTACAAAACGGAATAATAAAATTACATCATGGCCACATGACCAATACTTACATAATAGCCTCGAAGGGCCTAACTAAACATCAGAGTAGCATCATCACTTCAGAGAGCAGCAGTACCCAAGTCATCTCGCCATAACCCTACGAGCAACCGACGGGAAGACGTTCCTAGCTCGCATAGACGTCGTCAACTCCTTCTTCATCCATCGTGTTCCTCCAAGTCTGGCCAAGTAAATAGCCGGGGACAAAGCCGTGAGTACATTGGAATTGTACTCGCAAACCATCAAGAAAGGTGCCGACAATGCTAACTAAAAGAGACAAGAGAGGAAGAATAGTTTCTCTTATGGATATAGCATGTGAAAGAGAATCAGTTTCTCTTGTGGATATAGCATGTGAAAGAGAATCAGTTTCTCTTGTGGATATAGCATCCCGACATCTCAAGTGATGGGGACACTATGGTGGTCCTATGACATCTCTATATCTTTAAAGAAGAGGTAGCGTTCCGGCATCTCAATTGATGCGGGCCCTATGGAAGTCCTATGACATCTCTATATCTTTGCTAAAGAAGAGTTCTTCTTCAAGAAACAATAGGTAAGAGTTCCCCACTTGGTCTCAATTTTTACCACGACCATCTCCATATGGTCAACACACGCCCATTTTCCGTACCTTTCCGGTACATCCAACACAACACTTTCTTTGCAAAGCATTTATCAAAACAAAACGCAAGCCCCGGTAAAGGTAGACCTTTGCAACCCGTCCATGACCGCGGACGCGGCTATTCGAATAGATTTGACTCGCAGAGTTTGCACACTTTCCCCACAACTATCCGGATACCTATCGTGTGGGCATCATCCCCGCATAACAACATATGCCACGACGGATATCCGGACATAACCTTTCGCCCATCTCCATCGGCACGAGTCCTTCCCTCGCGGGCTTACCCCTTCCCGGCACCCCGGCAGACATACCTCCTTTTGAGCGTATCTCCGGCGCCATGACGAAGACCCTCGGTAATCGTCCGGCTATCGGTTAAGACGAGTGTATTGCCTCCTCCGGAGCGCAACCCGGCGTCGGAGGTCGTCATGACCCTCCCTAGAAAGTTGTGAAGGGTGCTCCTGCCAGCTTCAACAAACTACGGGCTAAGCCCCGTCCCACACCGAGGTAGAGTGGTTGCGCGATAAAAGTTGGGCTGGTGTACACTTATACGCAGTGCTCCTTTTTAAAACCATTTTTCCCACAACACCTTGGCTGTTCAACAAACAGCCATACACCACTTTTCCGAACATCTTTACCAAGATCCTTTGCTTTCTTAAACCATACGCTTGGGTTAACTCACCCAAGGTTTTCATAAAACATTTACAACAAGGTAAGCCTTGAGGGGTTCCCAACCTATAGTTTCATGAGTTGAACTAGAATTGCACTATGGCCGAGATGAGAGTCATCTTGTCATAGAGGGTGTAAAAAGAGTAATGGGTGGATCATACTCGCTTAAGGTAAGCATGTATGATGACAACACAACGAGGAATATAATCTCAGATTTGTGGTACTAACTATACAATTTGGATAGTGGAGAATCACTATCCAACCAACTCTCCAATAGGGTACTCGGCATACTCCTCTCAAATTGAGAATTACACCAAGATCATGTCATTGATACCTCTAAACTACAAAAGGGGTGAGTGTGGTGGAAGTTACTATCTTGAGAGGGAAGATGCTCAAGTTGAGCATACCAGATGACCAAGTGGAATAGCACGGCCATGATGCCATGCATCCCATAATCACAACGACAATAGTGGAGTATCACCACTAGGGAGTACCCCACTAGGAAACACACATAGATGACATAAATAGAGAGATTAACACACATAGAATTCAAGGTGCTTTGGACATCAACAAATGACATCCAACTAGACACCAAATCAGAGATCAAAAGATGGCTTGCCTTGGCTTATTTGTCCCTGTACTTCTTCAACTCCATCAATATAAGAATCCCAACAATATAAATAAAATCCTCGTCCGATTCCACTTCTTCTTCTTCTCCGGAATTGTTCGCATCTATCGCCAGAAAATATAAAAGGAACACAATCAATCACATTGCACCAACAAAACAAACATACAACAATCAACAACTAACCAATCAAATAAGGGCCACTATACAAAGGACTTATAGATACCACAGAACAACTTTAAGAGAACCCATTTTATTTACCTAGTAAAGGTATGAGAGTATCACAACTTAGCAATTGCCTCTCTCGGTTATCACCATGGTATAAACCAAACATCCCCTGGTAGATAACATCATAAAGAGGACAAGAGCATTAGTTTGACATCAGATGCATTCACAAAACATTTTCAAACATTTTTGGAAAAGTAGAAATCAGTTTTCCTAATTTAATTTGCTCACTTAACACTACACAAGATTAGGAAGCAAGCAAGATACCACACCATTTGAAAACTCAAGCAAAACAATACAACTTGTTTAAGTTGCAAAGGTTTTGTTTTTCAATCATAAAACAAAGGTTGCCCATTTCTAATAAAAAGAGTTGGCCAAGGGTTTTAAATAAACCGAAAAGTCTTGCTTCAACAATGCATGTCACACATATACATTACTAACAGCAACAAATATGTTTGAACAGAGACTGATAGTATTTTTCCTAGATGGCCAGTACTAATACAAGACTAACCCAATTGGATTCACTCAAAAATATTAATCCTACAATTTTAGGAATTTCTTTGAATCTGACTGTACAGAAAACAAGATCTGTAAGCCATAAATCGTAGAAAAATCCTAAAAATATGAGGCCACTTGTATTTGAAAGGTATTTAAACAGAGATTGACACACAATTGGATTTGGGTTCAAATTGTTTCTGAAACTCTCACAAATGGATTTACAAGTTTACTGCATGTCTGTACCAATTTCTTTCTCTCTGGAGTTACACAACAGATAAATGTTTGAAACTTGTTTGAGATGATTAAGAAAACATTCAGTAATCCTACAGAATTGGAATCACTCAATTAGGTACAAAATTGGATTTTTGATGATTTAAAAGCTAACAGCCATGTCTGCAGAACACACAGAACAAGTTTAATTCACCACAATTCGTACATAAAACATAAAAATATGAGGTCAGTTGCATCTGAAAGGCATTGAAAAGCTGGTTCTCACCCAACTGGTTTCATTCAAAAATTCGTTCCCAAGCTCCTGGTTTAATTCGACAAAGTCAGATCTGTCCAGATCTTGATCTGTAAACCATTTCAGTTTCAGGAGGTCAATCGAAGTGAAACCACCGCCAAAATGAAGGTATTGAAGAGGGCTTTCACCTACAGTTGAGTTTGTTCAAAAGGTTTCGTAAAACGGAAAAATCTAATAAATAGTGAATCTTCATGTTTTCATAACTTTATTTACCACGGCAAATCCGTAAAGAATTTGAGGGTGAGACCAACGCCAAGTTGTAGATCTTTTCAATACCTATCTATGGAACTTTGAATCACTCGATTTGGATCTGCACACGAGATTTGGCGGATTTTACAAGATCGTACCAGAATCTGAAACAGAAAGATAGCAGAAATTACAGCAAGTTTTTGGACGAACTTTGGTCAAGAGCTTCAGATCTGAGGATTGCTCAACCTTCTCCATGCTTGGACCAACATGTACCTGCATCAAGATCCAATCTTAGCAATGGAGGAAGAAGAAGAGGAGATTAATCCATCTAGGGTTGGGGAGAAGATGGAGAGGGAGTCTCTCATGGTGACGGGAAGCTTGAGGGAGGAGGGGAGCTTCATCTTGGTGGCTTTCCATGGCCATGGCCGGCCATGCAAGCAAGGGGCAGTAGCATTTCGTGGGGAAGTGGAGGAGGAGAGTGTGAGGGAGTGGAGGAAGAGAAGAAATGAAGCAAAGGGGAGGAGGTGGCCGGCTAGGGGGTTTTTATAGAGGGAGAGGGGTGGCTGCCTCCTTTTTGATTGGCCAAGGTGGGTGGCTGCCCATTTAATTGTTGAGGTAGTTGGGAGACAAGGCTTGCAAGAGAAGAAAATGAGGAGGAGGGGCTGGCCGAATTTCAAGTCATGGCCGGCTCCTTTCTTGTCATGAGCAAGTGAGAAATGTGAGAGAGATGCACAACATCCATGTGAATAGATATGTGCATGATGTTGAGGAGAAAATGTCAAAGAGTGACTTTGATGATGATAAAAATAGGAGTAGATACATATAGATAAAAAGGAGTATGAAGGTGACATGTGCCATGAGAATAATCTCCACCACTTTGGTTGAGACCAACTTATGATGAAGATAGTTCCCAAGGTATATTTGATGAGTAGTAGTTTTTATTTGAATTCAATATTGAAGAGATTGGGGATTGACCACATGCAACAATGCATGAGCATGTCAAGATAGAGGGGATGGTGATGGTGGTTGAGACAATGGTAGAGCAAGGTTATGAGAGATGGTGAGTGAAGTATCCATATACTCACAAGGATGAATATATTGACATACATCATCAATTCATGAGGTCAAGGTGATGATGGAAAATAATAGAGGAGTGAGATAGGCATAATGAAATATAAGTTGCTCTACAAATAAGAGGTCAATTGGGAGTGATTTGAAAGTATCAAATGATCATCCATTTGATCAAGAATTGGAGGATGGAGGGGATACAATGTGGTGGATCAGAGATGTACATAAGATGTGCAAGTTTTGCCATTTGAAAAAGAACTCATTTGAAAAGTATTTGAAACACCTCAATTGTCTAGGGACAATTGGGAATGAACTCAAGTGGAATGGAACTTGAAAATGTTGAGAAAAACTAGTTGGAACTTAGGGGTTCAAAAATATTCTACTTACTATCTCAAGTAAAGTAGAGTTTTTCTCAAACTTAAAATAAACAAGAAATGGTATAGATACCATATCAAGCCTTTTTGTGAAAAGGAAAGCAAAATAGAAAGAAAAGTTTTAGAAACCAGTACTTGGTAGAAATGGTATGAGAAACAAAACCCATTTCAGTTCTTTGTTTTGTTTGAAGAAATTTCTCGAAAATATTTAATACAACTAGAAGTAGTTTTGTACTCAAAACTAGAGAAGGAAAACAGTAGGGTTTTTGAGGTGGAAAACTAATTTAGAGAGGAGTGTTCTCAAGGGTAGATGATGGCTACAAAATGTACCCATCATTCCACTCTTGGTTTTGTGAAGATTAAACTTGAATAAAAACAATAGATAAAAGTGAAGGAAGTGATCTAGAGTTGAACATTGGATGTGGCATAAGATCAAGTTGGAAATATGTGCTGCTAGGATAGACTGAGACATGCAGGACGTGGAGGTTGAAGAGAGTGTTGCATAGATGAGATCCATGCATTGAAGTCAACAATAACAGTTGTGTGTGCTTAGAGATCAATTGCCAAAGTCTGGACATTTTAAGCCTGTCAACACATATGGTCGACATGGCCTCAAAACCAACAAGGATGAGTGGGTATAAGAGAGGGATGTATCTAGGGGTAGATGATCCCAAGTTTTGAATTAAGGAAGATTGAGCTAGATTGACACAAAGAGGAATATCAAGATGGCACACTCATGTTGCCACCGAGGAGAAGAGTTTGATGTAGTAACAAGGAAAACAATTCTTCCTAAGCCACACACGTGTTTTATTTGGTGAGTTGCTTGTTTAACCACTAGAGGTGTCGTTCTATGAGGTTGCTCAAGACAAAATTTCAACAAGCAAATCAAGACAATTCATCTACCAACAGATCAAGGCAATTCATCATAGCAAACAGATCAAGGCAATTCATCTAATTAGTCTTTAGAAAAAGTTTTTGTTCCCCCTAATTTTTGCATTAAGGACAATTAATCAAGGTTGCAAAAGCTGGGGTGTTACAGATCTTCCACCCTTAAAATAATCTCGTCCCGAGATTACTGAGTGTAGAACTAGAGGGGTTGTAAAGCTTAACGAAAGTTAGACTCCATCCTTACGTAGATGCACCATTGTAGAGAAGGTCGTTGCTTCATCTTCTAGCAGACATGATGGATTCCTGCCGATGGCGAGCTTCATGAAGAGGTTGACTACTCCCTGCAGATGTTAGACTTGTAGCTTCTTATCAATCCTAGCGGAGTCCATGACTTCGGAAAAGTTAGTGCACTCCAATGGTGCCTTAGCAGGGTTGAAAACTTTTTAGAGTTAGCCTAAATTTAGTGGAAGACGAAGTCTTCCACCCTTAAAATTGTTCACTGGGAGGTTTAAAAACTCTAAGCTTCGGCCACGGGTCTTGTCGGCGCTTTTTGGAGAAGTCATTGATCTCTCGTCTTGAGTTGAAAACATCTTCAGAGTGCGTTGTGTAGTCCATGGCTTCAAGAGGGGTTGGTGCATCCCACGTTTCCAACGGTGTGTTAGAAAGGTTTAAAATGTTAGGGTTAGCTCCAACTTTTAGTGGAAGACGAACCCTTAAGATTTTTCATCGGGTTCTCGGAAAAACTCAGAGCTTCTGCCTTGTAGTTCTGTCTGGGGCTTCTGAAGAAGTCATCGGTCTTCCTTGTTCAGCTGAAGAATCTTCGGGGGCGACGTGCAGACCACCACTTCAAGAGGCACTTGCGGTGTTAACTGAGCCATAGGGGATGCGCGGTGAGTTAGTAAGTTGATGAAAGTCCTGGTTGGTATCCACATGAAGCAACAACAGAGGTCGTCGAGGACTGTCTTCAGCTTGACGGTCGGTGCGGACTTGTATCAGTTGGTGAGCGGGTAGGTTGCACCTAGTCTTGAGTTCTTGAGGTATCTTCAGGAGCTTCACTTGGCGAGGACCAGATGAACCATGTGATGTAGCTTGGCTTTGAAGCTATTGTCCCCTCAGCTTGTTAGACGGTAAGTTACAGGGTGGTTTTTAAAAAGATACCCCCGAGGTTAGCGCGATAATGCTCTAAGGTTAGACCAAATTAGTATGTCTTCTCGCCGAGGTGCAGTCACTCTTGAAGGTAGGGGCTTCTGTTTTCTTGGCGTGGTAGAGTCGCTCCAGCTGATCTTGAAAGTAGTCGTCGTAGATAGGGGTCTGGATTAGTTTTTCCTGACGGTTGAAAAACAACTGCTAACTGGGTTAGAGTTAGAGCCTTCCGTTAACCTATCCAACTAACTAGCAGTTAGCAAAACATCGGCGAGGCAAATTTTAATCCTATCATTACATGTGACACCCATACAACCATAACCAGAGACAAAATACCACTAACAGAGGCTACTGGTATTTTTCCTAGATGCACAGTAACAAAACAAGATCAACACAATTGGAATCATTCAAAAATATTTATTTTTCAATTTTTGAGACTCAAAATACTAACCAGAAACAGTGATCAAGTTTTATTTATTAAAAATCGCACAAAAATCCTAAAAATACAAGGTCAGTGGCATTTGAAAGATAATTTCATACTGGTTCTAGTGCAATTGGAATCACATCAATCGGAGCTACCAAACTATTTTTATTAGCAAAACAGTACACTGGCAGATTTCCATTTTTAATTTCTGTTTTACAAATTTCAATCAATTAAAAAGGGCGGAACGTCTAAATAGCAAGACATACATGCACACAACAAACAGATGCAAACACTCAAGGCAGCACACAAGGGAACTACAAGCAATCATCACACCAGACATGGTACTCTAAGTACCTCACGGATGCCTAATACGCGGGGGTAGCTCAATCAAAGCGATTGAGTTTGTCCTATCCATCCTATTGGCTTGGGGCTGGTCAGATATGTCGACGTCTTCATCTTGCTGGCATCGACTTCAATAGGGATCCTTGTAACAGTTGGTGGTGACGCAGGCCTGATGTTGACTCGTCGATGTCGAGGTGGAGGCGAAAACTGTGTAGATCTTATGGTCTCATCATCCCGAGGACGTGAGGTCTTCAGAGGGATAGTTGTTGAGGTACTCCCAAAGTCGGCAACTTCTTGAGGCTGGCCTAAAAATTACTAGTCAAGAACTGAGGACTTGATCCCAGACGACTGCAAAAGTGCGAGTCCAAAGAGGAACAAGGTCAGCTCCTCGACATACTTTGGTGACAACCAAAGAAAATTTTCTTTTTATCCCTCCGCATACGGCTATGTCGGCATCCAATCTTCGATAGCTGCTGTTGGGGATGTTTGAGTCTTCCCAAAAGACTGATCCATCTTCGACTTCGAGTCTCCGGTCTGAGTCGGGAACATCGTCCAAGTATGTAGGTTTGAAGTGGATGAGACAATAGAGCAAGAATTTTCAAACCTTTTCATAAAGCGGAGAGATAAGAGTTTAGAAGCTTTGAATAAATAAGAGGAGTAGAAGCTATGCTTCCGACTAAAGAAACAATTTGTTTCATAAATAGTTTTTCCCAAGTAACTGTTTTCTAACTAACGTCCATGCTAACTAAGGTCTCCTACAGTCAGGATAGCTCTGATACCAGCTCTGTGGGGACGCCGGACTAGCTGTCCGAAATTCCCTGTTATGTATACAGTTCACGATCCCATGATCAGTGCGCCGTGAACACATAACCGAACTGATATCAAATTACACCATCCATTACAAAACGGAATAATAAAATTACATCATGGCCACATGACCAATACTTACATAATAGCCTCGAAGGGCCTAACTAAACATCAGAGTAGCATCATCACTTCAGCAGCGCAGTACCCAAGTCATCTGCCATAACCCTACGAGCAAGCGGCCGGGAAGACGTTCCTAGCTCGCATAGACGTCGTCAACTCCTTCTTCATCCATCGTGTTCCTCCAAGTCTGGCCAAGTAAATAGCCAGGGACAAAGCCGTGAGTACATTGGAATTGTACTCGCAAACCATCAAGAAAGGTGCTGACAATGCTAACTAAAAGAGACAAGAGAGGAAGAATAGTTTCTCTTATGGATATAGCATGTGAAAGAGAATCAGTTTCTCTTGTGGATATAGCATGTGAAAGAGAATCAGTTTCTCTTGTGGATATAGCATCCCGACATCTCAAGTGATGGGGACACTATGGTGGTCCTATGACATCTCTATATCTTTAAAGAAGAGGTAGCGTTCCGGCATCTCAATTGACGCGGGCCCTATGGAAGTCCTATGACATCTCTATATCTTTGCTAAAGAAGAGTTCTTCTTCAAGAAACAATAGGTAAGAGTTCCCCACTTGGTCTCAATTTTTACCACGACCATCTCCATATGGTCAACACACGCCCATTTTCCGTACCTTTCCGGTACATCCAACACAACACTTTCTTTGCAAAGCATTTATCAAAACAAAACGCAAGCCCCGGTAAAGGTAGACCTTTGCAACCCGTCCATGACCGCGGACGCGGCTATTCGAATAGATTTGACTCTGCAGAGTTTGCACACTTTCCCCACAACTATCCGGATACCTATCGTGTGGGCATCATCCCCGCATAACAACATATGCCACGACGGATATCCGGACATAACCTTTCGCCCATCTCCACTGGCACGAGTCCTTCCCTGCGGGCTTACCCCTTCCCGGCACCCCGGCAGCATACCTCCTTTTGAGCGTATCTCCGGCGCCATGACGAAGACCCTCGGTAATCGTCCGGCTATCGGTTAAGACAGTGTATTGCCTCCTCCGGAGCGCAACCCGGCGTCGGAGGTCGTCATGACCCTCCCTAGAAAGTTGTGAAGGGTGCTCCCGCCAGCTTCAACAAACTACGGGCTAAGCCCCGTGCCCACATTGGGGTAGAGTGGTTGCGCGATAAAAGTTGGGCTGGTGTACACTTATACGCAGTGCTCCTTTTTAAAACCATTTTTCCCACAACACCTTGGTTGTTCAACAAACAGCCATACACCACTTTTCCGAACATCTTTACCAAGATCCTTTGCTTTCTTAAACCATACGCTTGGGTTAACTCACCCAAGGTTTTCATAAAACATTTACAACAAGGTAAGCCTTGAGGGGTTCCCAACCTATAGTTTCATGAGTTGAACTAGAATTGCACTATGGCCGAGATGAGAGTCATCTTGTCATAGAGGGTGTAAAAAGAGTAATGGGTGGATCATACTCGCTTAAGGTAAGCATGTATGATGACAACACAACGAGGAATATAATCTCAGATTTGTGGTACTAACTATACAATTTGGATAGTGGAGAATCACTATCCAACCAACTCTCCAATAGGGTACTCGGCATACTCCTCTCAAATTGAGAATTACACCAAGATCATGTCATTGATACCTCTAAACTACAAAAGGGGTGAGTGTGGTGGAAGTTACTATCTTGAGAGGGAAGATGCTCAAGTTGAGCATACCAGATGACCAAGTGGAATAGCACGGCCATGATGCCATGCATCCCATAATCACAACGACAATAGTGGAGTATCACCACTAGGGAGTACCCCACTAGGAAACACACATAGATGACATAAATAGAGAGATTAACACACATAGAATTCAAGGTGCTTTGGACATCAACAAATGACATCCAACTAGACACCAAATCAGAGATCAAAAGATGGCTTGCCTTGGCTTATTTGTCCCTGTACTTCTTCAACTCCATCAATATAAGAATCCCAACAATATAAATAAAATCCTCGTCCGATTCCACTTCTTCTTCTTCTCCGGAATTGTTCGCATCTATCGCCGGAAAATATAAAAGGAACACAATCAATCACATTGCACCAACAAAACAAACATACAACAATCAACAACTAACCAATCAAATAAGGGCCACTATACAAAGGACTTATAGATACCACAGAACAACTTTAAGAGAACCCATTTTATTTACCTAGTAAAGGTATGAGAGTATCACAACTTAGCAATTGCCTCTCTCGGTTATCACCATGGTATAAACCAAACATCCCCTGGTAGATAACATCATAAAGAGGACAAGAGCATTAGTTTGACATCAGATGCATTCACAAAACATTTTCAAACATTTTTGGAAAAGTAGAAATCAGTTTTCCTAATTTAATTTGCTCACTTAACACTACACAAGATTAGGAAGCAAGCAAGATACCACACCATTTGAAAACTCAAGCAAAACAATACAACTTGTTTAAGTTGCAAAGGTTTTGTTTTTCAATCATAAAACAAAGGTTGCCCATTTCTAATAAAAAGAGTTGGCCAAGGGTTTTAAATAAACCGAAAAGTCTTGCTTCAACAATGCATGTCACACATATACATTACTAACAGCAACAAATATGTTTGAACAGAGACTGATAGTATTTTTCCTAGATGGCCAGTACTAATACAAGACTAACCCAATTGGATTCACTCAAAAATATTAATCCTACAATTTTAGGAATTTCTTTGAATCTGACTGTACAGAAAACAAGATCTGTAAGCCATAAATCGTAGAAAAATCCTAAAAATATGAGGCCACTTGTATTTGAAAGGTATTTAAACAGAGATTGACACACAATTGGATTTGGGTTCAAATTGTTTCTGAAACTCTCACAAATGGATTTACAAGTTTACTGCATGTCTGTACCAATTTCTTTCTCTCTGGAGTTACACAACAGATAAATGTTTGAAACTTGTTTGAGATGATTAAGAAAACATTCAGTAATCCTACAGAATTGGAATCACTCAATTAGGTACAAAATTGGATTTTTGATGATTTAAAAGCTAACAGCCATGTCTGCAGAACACACAGAACAAGTTTAATTCACCACAATTCGTACATAAAACATAAAAATATGAGGTCAGTTGCATCTGAAAGGCATTGAAAAGCTGGTTCTCACCCAACTGGTTTCATTCAAAAATTCGTTCCCAAGCTCCTGGTTTAATTCGACAAAGTCAGATCTGTCCAGATCTTGATCTGTAAACCATTTCAGTTTCAGGAGGTCAATCGAAGTGAAACCACCGCCAAAATGAAGGTATTGAAGAGGGCTTTCACCTACAGTTGAGTTTGTTCAAAAAGGTTTCGTAAAACGGAAAAATCTAATAAATAGTGAATCTTCATGTTTTCATAACTTTATTTACCACGGCAAATCCGTAAAGAATTTGAGGGTGAGACCAACGCCAAGTTGTAGATCTTTTCAATACCTATCTATGGAACTTTGAATCACTCGATTTGGATCTGCACACGAGATTTGGCGGATTTTACAAGATCGTACCAGAATCTGAAACAGAAAGATAGCAGAAATTACAGCAAGTTTTTGGACGAACTTTGGTCAAGAGCTTCAGATCTGAGGATTGCTCAACCTTCTCCATGCTTGGACCAACATGTACCTGCATCAAGATCCAATCTTAGCAATGGAGGAAGAAGAAGAGGAGATTAATCCATCTAGGGTTGGGGAGAAGATGGAGAGGGAGTCTCTCATGGTGACGGGAAGCTTGAGGGAGGAGGGGAGCTTCATCTTGGTGGCTTTCCATGGCCATGGCCGGCCATGCAAGCAAGGGGCAGTAGCATTTCGTGGGGAAGTGGAGGAGGAGAGTGTGAGGGAGTGGAGGAAGAGAAGAAATGAAGCAAAGGGGAGGAGGTGGCCGGCTAGGGGGTTTTTATAGAGGGAGAGGGGTGGCTGCCTCCTTTTTTGATTGGCCAAGGTGGGTGGCTGCCCATTTAATTGTTGAGGTAGTTGGGAGACAAGGCTTGCAAGAGAAGAAAATGAGGAGGAGGGGCTGGCCGAATTTCAAGTCATGGCCGGCTCCTTTCTTGTCATGAGCAAGTGAGAAATGTGAGAGAGATGCACAACATCCATGTGAATAGATATGTGCATGATGTTGAGGAGAAAATGTCAAAGAGTGACTTTGATGATGATAAAAATAGGAGTAGATACATATAGATAAAAAGGAGTATGAAGGTGACATGTGCCATGAGAATAATCTCCACCACTTTGGTTGAGACCAACTTATGATGAAGATAGTTCCCAAGGTATATTTGATGAGTAGTAGTTTTTATTTGAATTCAATATTGAAGAGATTGGGGATTGACCACATGCAACAATGCATGAGCATGTCAAGATAGAGGGGATGGTGATGGTGGTTGAGACAATGGTAGAGCAAGGTTATGAGAGATGGTGAGTGAAGTATCCATATACTCACAAGGATGAATATATTGACATACATCATCAATTCATGAGGTCAAGGTGATGATGGAAAATAATAGAGGAGTGAGATAGGCATAATGAAATATAAGTGGCTCTACAAATAAGAGGTCAATTGGGAGTGATTTGAAAGTATCAAATGATCATCCATTTGATCAAGAATTGGAGGATGGAGGGGATACAATGTGGTGGATCAGAGATGTGCATAAGATGTGCAAGTTTTGCCATTTGAAAAAGAACTCATTTGAAAAGTATTTGAAACACCTCAATTGTCTAGGGACAATTGGGAATGAACTCAAGTGGAATGGAACTTGAAAATGTTGAGAAAAACTAGTTGGAACTTAGGGATTCAAAAGTATTCTACTTACTTTCTCAAGTAAAGTAGAGTTTTTCTCAAACTTAAAATAAACAAGAAATGGTATAGATACCATAACAAGCCTTTTTGTGAAAAGGAAAGCAAAATAGAAAGAAAAGTTTTAGAAAACAGTACTTTGTAGAAATGAGATGAAAAACAAAACCCATCTTAGTTCCTTGTTTTCTTTGAAGAAATATTTTGAGAAGCTTTAATAAAACTAGAAGTAGTTTTGTGACTCAAAACCAGAGTAGGAAAAACAATAGGATTTTCGAGAAAGAAAACTAATTCAGGGAGGATTGTTCTCAAGGGTAGATGGTGGCTACAAACTGTACCCATCAATCCCACTCTTGGTTTTGTGAAGATTAAACTTGAATGAAAACAAAAACAAGAGGTAAAAGAGGAAGAGTGATCTAGGTGGTTTAAATAGTGGATAGTGTAGAAGATCAAGTTGGAATATATGTGATGCAAGGATAGACCGAGATATGCAAGACGTGGAGGTTGAAGAGGATGTTGCATAGATGAGATTCATGCATTGAAGTCAACAATAACAGTTGTGGGTGCTTAGAGATCAATTGCCAAAGTCTGGACATTTTTAAGCCTGTCAACACAGATGGTCGACATGGCCTCAAAACCAACAAGGATGAGTGGGTACAAGAGAAGGATGTGATGAGGGGTAGATGATCCCAAGTTTTGAATTAAGGATGATTGAGCTATCTTGTACTACAAAGAGAAAATCAAGATGGCACACTCATGTTGTCATCAGAAGGAGAGTTTGATGTGGTAAAAAGGAAAACAACTTTTCCTAAGTCACACATGTGTTTTATTAGGTGAGTTGCTTGTTTAACCACCAGAGGTGTTGTTCTTTGAAGTAGCTCAAGACAAAACTCAACAAACATAACAAGACAATACATCTACCAACAGATCAAAGCAATTCATCATAACCAACAGATCAAGGAAATTCATCTATCTAGTCTAAGAAAAAGTTTTTGTTCCCCCTAATTTTTGCATTATGGACAAATAAACAAGGTTGCAAAAAGTGGGGTGTTACACCTTAGTATTCGCATATGCAAAACTGGCTTGTACCCGTTGGAAGCACACGTAGAATCTATAACACCCGATCATCACGTGATGCTTCGAAACGACGAGTCTTAGCAACGGTGCATACTAAGGACAATCACTTCATGGATATGCGAATATTGTTAGTGCCCCAATAGTTGGAGGATTGGGACGCCTTGCGTCTTCAACCTTCGTACATTCCCATAAAACTTATGAGTTTATGTAGTCTCACCAAATTTATATTCTATCATCTTGCAATAAGGTCTTAGATATCACATATATCTCGTACCTTGATTATTTACGAAAACTAAATTTTCAGCTCCTTATTTTTCAAACAGATTTGAACTTCAAGTTTCACGGAGACAAGATAACTTTAGGTACTAATTGAAACCATAGCTCTCTGAATCAACAAAGTGAGTTTCACTAAATGTTTGCAATAGGACTTAATCATTTCTTGATTCATTAACAATACGGTACCAAACCGTAAAGTTTCTAGTCAGATTTTAACGAGTATTTCTATCTCAATTATAAGACTAGCGCATAGTAGTAAACGGATGCCAATACTACAAAATTAATTCAAAATACTACTCGAGACTATGTTTATGATAATTAGTTCATGTTTTAATCTAATTACTAATGAACTCCCACTTAATACAACATCCCTCATAGTTGTTAAGTGGTACACGATCCACATCCACTACACCAAAACCGATCATCACGTGAGATGATGTAGCTTCAATGGTGAACATCAACATGTTGATCATATCATCCATATGACTCGTGTTCAACCTTTCGGTTTCCGTTGTCCCGAGGCCATGTCACGTACATGCTAGGCTCGTCAAGCAAACCCAAGTATTCCGCGTGTGCAACATGGCTTACACCCGTTGTATGTCGAGTTTATCACACCCGATCATCACGAGATGCTTCAAAACTTCGAACAATGCAACGGTGCATACGAGGGAAGAACACTTTATTATCTTGATATTAATGTGAGGGATCATCTTATAATGCTACCGTCGCGATCTAAGCAAAATAAGATGCATAAAAGGATTAACATCACATGCAGTTCATATGTGATATGATATGGCCCTTTTGTCTTTGCGCCTTCGATCTTCATCTCCAAAGCACGGACATGATCTCCATCATCAACGGGCATGATCTCCATCATCGTTGGCGTAGCGTCAAGGTTCATGGCGCCGTCTTCATGGTTGTTCACCTCATGTAGCAACTATTACAACTACTTTGAAATACTACTCAACATGAAAATTAAAGGCAACCATAAGGCTCCTGCCGGTTGCCACAATACAATAATGATCATCTCATACATATTCATCATCATATCATGGCCATATCACATCACCAAACCCTGCAAAAACAAGTTAGACGTCTCTAATTTGGTTTGCATATTTTACGTGGTTTAGGGTTTTCGAGTAAGATCTAATCTACCTACGAACATGAACCACAACGGTGATACTAGTGTTGTCAATAGAAGAGTAAGTTGAATCTTCACTATAGTAGGAGAGACGAGACACCCGCAAAGCCTCTTATGCAATACAAGTTGCATGTCGAACGAGGAACAAGTCTCATGAACGCGGTCATGTAAAGTTAGTCCGGGCCGCTTCATCCCACTATGCCACAAAGATGCAAAGTACTCAAACTAAAGATAACAAGAGCATCAACGCCCACAAAACCATTGTGTTCTACTCGTGCAACCATCTATGCATAGACACGGCTCTGATACCACTGTAGGATAACGTTGCATAGAAAACAAAAATTTTCCTACCGCGAACACGCAATCCAAGCCAAGATGCAATCTAGAAGATGGTAGCAACGAGGGGATGATCAAGACTAACCCTTGAAGAGATTCCAAAGCCTATAAGAGTAGGCTCTTATTGCTGCGGTAGACGATCACTTGCCGCTTGCAAAAGCGCGTAGAAGATCTTGATCACGATCGGTTCCGGCGCCACGAACGGGCAGCACCTCCGTACTCGGTCACACGTTCGGTTGTTGATGAAGACGACGTCCACCTCCCCGTTCCGGCGGGCAGCGGAAGTAGTAGCTCCTCTTGAATCCGACAGCACGACGGCGTGGTGTCGGTGGCGGTGGAGAATCCCGGCGGAGCTTCGCTAAGCGTGCGGGGAAGAAGGAGGAGTGGGACGGCTAGGGTTTGGGGAGAGGAGGTGGCCGGCCTCTATGGGGTGCGGCCAGGTTGTGGCTTTGTGTTGGCCGGCCCCCTCCCCTTGGCCCTCATTATATAGGTGGAACACCCAAGAGTTGGTCTACAAGTCTTCGAATAAGACCCCAAACCAAAACCTTCCATATGACATGAAACCTACCCAAGCTAGGATTCCCACTAGAGGTGGGATTCCCACCTTCCCTTGGGAGGGGTGGCCGGCCACCTTAGGTGGAGTCCACCGGGACTCCACCCCCTAGGGTTGGCCGGCCATGGTGGTGGAGTCCCTTCGGGACTCCGCCTTCCAAAGTGATTTTCTTCCGGATTTTTCTAGAACCTTCTAGAACCTGCCATAAATGCACCAGGATCATTTCCAAACTTGGAATATGACTTCCTATATATGAATCTTATTCTCCGGACCATTCCGAACTCCTCGTGATGTCCGGGATCTTATCCGGGACTCCGAACAAATATTCGAACTCCATTCCAAATTCAAGTTCTACCATTTCAACATCCAACTTTAAGTGTGTCACCCTACGGTTCGTGAACTATGCGGACATGGTTGAGTACTCACTCCGACCAATAACCAATAGCGGGATCCGGAGATCCATAATGGCTCCCACATATTCAACGATGACTTTAGTGATCGAATGAACCATTCACATACGATACCAATTCCCTTTGTCATGCGATATTTTACTTGTCCGAGGTTTGATCTTCGGTATCACTCTATACCTTGTTCATCCTCGTCTCCGACAAGTACTCTTTACTCGTACCGTGGTATGTGGTCTCTTATGAACTCATTCATATGCTTGCAAGACATTAGACGACATTCCACCGAGAGGGCCCGGAGTATATCTATCCGTCATCGGGATGGACAAATCCCACTTGTTGATCCATATGCCTCAACTCATACTTTCCGGATACTTAATCCCACCTTTATAGCCACCCATTTACGCGGTGGTGTTTGGTGTAATCAAAGTACCTTTCCGGTATAAGTGATTTACATGATCTCATGGTCATAAGGACTAGGTAACTATGTATCTAAAGCTTATAGCAAATAACTTAATGACGAGATCTTATGCTACGCTTAATTGGGTGTGTCCATTACATCATTCATATAATGATATAACCTTGTTATTAATAACATCCAATGTTCATGATTATGAAACTAATCATCCATTAATCAACAAGCTAGTTTAAGAGGCATACTAGGGACTCCTTGTTGTCTACATATCACACATGTACTAATGTTTCGGTTAATACAATTATAGCATGATATATAAACATTTATCATAAACATAGAGATATAAATAATAACCACTTTATTATTGCCTCTAGGGCATATCTCCTTCACAAACATCAATGCAGCACCAAAAATGGTTGTTTCTCTAAACTGATTGAGCCCAAGAAAAATACCAAATGGCCTATACTCTTTGTTTGTGCCAAATGTAGTGTCAAATGTGCCAACATCACCAAAATGTGCATAGTCAAGTAGAATTTTAGCATCAACCCAGAATATGTTGGCTATATGCTCGTTACAATCCAACTGCAAAAAATATTGGAATGATGGATTCTCAGCTATCTTGTCACGGAAGAACTTCAACATACTACCGGCCTGTCCATAAGCCAACTCCCGCTGCCGCTTGGTTCGCAAATGATTCTTTTGGTCAGTCAAAGTGTAACCAACGTTGAACTCCCCACCAGCTTTACGACATGCAAACTCATGTGAAGCTTTTGGCATAATTCCAGAATCATCAGCTATTTCTATCTCTAGAGCTTGCACATCTGAAATCTTCCTTTGTGATGCCAACAAGTGACAGGTTTGTGGCAAATGAAGGAGGTGATTGTGCTGCAAATATACTTCAGTGACTTCGAAAAATTTGGCCACTCGATCAAATGAACCAATCATCCGAACTGTACAATTGGTTCTTGTTTCAGCTCTAATACGCTTCGGCTCATGGTCTATTTGATTTTTCCTTCGAATGCCTTCCTTGGAACAAACAAATCTGCATGAAGTGATCGTTCCATCAGTTCTGCGTTTGATGGTATTTCTTTTCCTCACATCAAAACCAATACGACCGCCATATTCTACCCAGAATTCCCAAGCCTCATCTGAATCTCTAAACCGCATACCAACTTCGGGTATCATCTTGGTTCTGCCAAATTCAAAAACAGTGTATACAAGTTACAGAACTATAGATGTATAATGTTGTGTTGTAGTGAACAGATAAAATAGAAGTACAATACTCGCTGCAAGTCTCCGCATATTTATTCAGAGATGTAGTGAACTGATAAAATAGAAGTACAATACTCGCTGCAAGTCTCCGCTTATTTATTTAGAGATGTAGTGCTGACGGGAGTGATGTTTTGGCACATGGGAGCGTATGCACCCTTTATTTTGAAATACATGTTAACATATTTTAAAATGTCAAAAAAATTGAAACAAAAATTTCGCACGTACATCTTCATGTGCTACGCGCTCACAAAGTCGTTTCATGAAAAATCGAGATGTCATGTGGCGTGTGTAAAAAAGACAAAATTCGGTGCTGAAACAAAGACTTGTCACAAGATAAATTTTCTCTTTTTCGCTTAGACTACAAAAAATATCATTTTTTTGTGAAACTTGACGAATACACATATATTATGGAGATGTACATGTAAATTTTTTGTCAAAATTTTTTAACACTTAGAAATATGTTTTTATGGTAGAGGGATCATACGCACCCGAGAGCCGAATTGAGTTTCTAAGTGCTGACTCAAAATAGAAGTAGTTCCTATGTTGAAACCACAAAACTTAGCAGATATTTGCAGAAGGCGCTTATCGAGATGCACAGAGTGTAGTGCTGATTGATAAGAGAGATTGAACCTGAGAAGAGGCGCTCGTCGGGGCTCGCGGTGTCGCTCGTCCCCGGCTCGCGCGGCGGCGGCGCTCGTCCCCGGCTCCCGCGGCGGACGGCGCTCGTCCCCGGCTCGCGGCGGCGCTCGTTCCCGGCTCCCGCGGCGGCGTTCGGCCCTGGTTCCTGCGGCGGACGGCGGCTATGGCGGGTGGCGACGGCGGCGCCCGGAGAAGGCCACGAGACGAGTAGACGCCGGCAAATCACCGCGCCAAAGCCCGCCTTTTCCCTGCCTTCCCCGCGCGATTTGGCCGCTGACCTGCGTGCGCGTGCCGTTTTGGTCTGTATCTGGATGTTGTTTTTGCCTTGGGAAGCTCTGGTGCGTTGGATCCTTGCTGAATGGTGGATTGAAGGCTGCGAGGCACAGCGTGACATGCCATTTGCATGTCACCTGATCTGCATCCAGTGTCCACTGCCACCGGAAAAAAGCATGCACGGCCGCGGTGGGAACTTCCCAGGGTTCTACCCTCGAGCGAGGGGACTCGGACCGGCGGCCGCCACCGCGGCTGTTGAGGTAATGGTTATTGGTGGTGGTGGAGGATGGTGATGGTTGCGGGGGAGGCCGGCTGTGCAGAGGTGGGGGTATCCTGGTCTAGGCCCAAGTTTCATCTGTCCGAGCTCGATTTGCTTGCTCAGGCTGCGAATTGGCGGTGCGGCGTTGCTGTGGTCGGGAGGCGCAGTGGCGAGCGGTGATGGCAGCGGCACTGGGAATGGGCGTGGTTGGGCTACGTCCCGAGTTCCAATTGCAAGGCGTTTTAGTTCCATCAGTAGTGTTCTGATGTGCTACACAGTACTGGTCATCGCGCGGGACTCCAGCGATGGAGTCGGTCACACGGCCCTCGCCTTGATTGGCGTCTCCGGCTTCGTCCACGGCTGTCGTCCTGCTGGCCTTATCTGTTTTGCTCTATATCTGGTCAAGCCGATCACACGCCTGTCCGGCTATATTCTTCTATGTGGTCGCTGGATCTTCCCATCCCCGTTGTTCATTATCTGTATCAGCTATTGATTTTCTTTTATTAGTCCATTCTATTACCTTCCCAGTGCTTTAATTCCTTTGTTATTTGGTCTTTGCGTTAGGATTTCTCCTTTGGGTTCACCGTGTGGGCACTAGACAACTACCAGCGCTGTCGTCGGCTCTGGATCTGGGAGAGCAAAGTCGCTAGGACCCGCCGGCAGCCACCCCGACCAGAAATCCCACGACTATCAGCAAGGCAGGGAACAAGGTGGACGGAGGGGTTCCTGGTGGTGGCGGCCGGTGAGCGCGCGGGGCGCAATGAGCTGCTGCTCCGCGGTTCCTCCAGCTTCTGCTGAACTATTTGTACTTACAAAAGAAGGCAACCATGTAAGCTCCTTAGTCTTATTGGAAGCTTGATGGAAAATTGTGTTTTGGATCTGACACTCCTCTATTCCAATTATTTGTTTGCGCTGCTCTATTTTTTCTTCCCTTTCCATCTGGATTCTCCTCCCTACACCAATTAATTCTGAGTTGGTATAATAAAATTGAGAAGTCTTGACCATTGCTATTCGGTGAAGGTAATTTTAGTATGAAGTTAATGACACTATATAGTTTGGAAACTGGTTCAAACCCAGGATAGAGAAGAACTAAACTGGTTCAGGTCCAGAAAAAAGAAGAATTCTAAAAAAGTAAACGGTAGTACAAGCAAGCAGAAATTAAGAGAATGTTTTGTTCAGCATTGTTTTAATGTCTGTCATGAGTAATTCAATTCCAGCAACAGAGGTTTATGAGACAAGATTCAGTTCACCCAGTTATGCAACATGTATATCCTTGACGTTCCCTGATTTTTTTTTAAAAAAAAACTATTGGTGTACTTATGTGTAATACTAGAAGTATAGGAGGGTGGAATTGTAAAAGGTACTTTGTATATTTGTAACCAGTGAGGAATAGAGAGAGATGAGAAGTTCCAGAAAAATCTACAATCCCCATCGAGTGTTCCTGTAGCTCTGGTGGACTCCAGCGATACTACATGGTATCAGAGCAGGAGGCACCGGTCGACCCTTGCCGGTGGTGAGTCGGTAGCGTGCGGCGGAGCTCTAGGCAGCCAGGGGAGTTGGTGCAGGCGGGGACAAGATCCAAGAGAAGGACAACTGTCTAGGAGGAGGCGTTGTGCTGGTGCGGAGCCGGCGGCCGGCAGCGTGCACAAGTACCGGCTGGAGGAGGTGCTTGGCCTTGGAGGCGATTCCAGGTCCTGGTGCTCGTGGTGTGGTATTGCAAGTGGTGAAGATTGACAGGGAAGCTGCTGTGTACTTGAGAGGAGGAGCGACCAAAAGGAAGGAGGAATTGCTGTATTGACTGAATGAAGAGGTGGCTGGTGGATTGTTTTTCTGTGTGTTGATTATTGAGATTTCAGAAGAGGGGACCGTTGCAGGTTGGTCTGAAACTCTGAGGAGAGAGTTGTGGCAGCGGATAAAATTGCTGCTAGTGGTGTGCTGTTAGCAGAACCAGGAAGATGTCAAGGTCAGTGAACACATTTGATAAAATTTGTTTCTGGTGTGGACAGTCAGGACATGTGAGGGCATGTTGTCCTGAACTGATCAGAGAAGGTTATGGACACAGACAGAATTGGTATAACAGAGAACCTGGTTATGGTTTCAGTATGCGGGATTGTGTTGCAAAGTCTTGGCAGAGAAGTGGGGATTGGCTGTGTCCAGAGACAAGCTGTGGGAATGTAAATTTTGCATTCCGTGGTGCTTGTAATCGTTGCGGAACTGTACGTCCTTCTAGTGTCAGTGGAGTATGTGCTGGTAGAGGGTCTCAAAAGGTAACTGTCCGGATGACTGTTGATGATTTGGAAAAATGGTACCAGTTCAAAAATTGGTACCAGGTCAAAGGTACAGAACATGGTGATAAGAAAATGTGTGAAGTTGCTGCTGTCTGTGCTAAGCATTGTAGTAATATCTCAACTCATGTTTGGTCTGATCGCAAAGGTGCACCATGGCTGATTGATTCAGGTGCATCTCGACATATGGCTGGTTCCTATGGAGAATTTCATGATTATATTCCTGAGATAGGTAACCAAAGTGTTAAATTGGCCGATGGTTCAGCTCAAGCCATCACGGGTTCAGGAAAAGTTATATGTAATCCTAACTTGTCACTTTCATCTGTGCTCCATGTTCCCACATTCCCAATTAATATCATGTCTATAAGTTGTATCACACGGGAACTTAATTGTGCTGCTATTTTCTTCCCGTCATGGTGTATATTTCAGGAACTTGGGACTGGAAAAAAACTCGGGATGGGAAGCTTACGTGATGGCTTATATTACCTGGACAAGGAGGTGTCACCCTTTGTTGCAGCTATGTTATCTTCTTCACCATTAGAAGAAGAGTTTCTACTGCAACATCGCAGGTTGGGTCATATGCCATTCCCTATTTTGAGTCAGCTCTATCCTGATCTTTATAATAAAGTTAAGAAGGAGAAATTAGTATGTGATGCATGTCAATTTGGAAAGCAAACTAGAAGCTCTTATGTGCCATCTAATAATCGAAGTACAACGCCACTTGAAGTTATTCATTCTGATGTCTGGGGTCCCAGTGGAGTTTCAGCCCTAAATGGTTATCGTTCATTTGTTACCTTCATTGTCTGTTGCACTAGAGTCACTTGGGTTTATGTGTTGAGAAACAAGGATGATGTGTTCGAATGTTTTGTCGACTTTCATAATATGATCAAAACACAATATAATGCATGCATGAAAATATTTCGTACTGACAATGGCACGGAGTATGTCAACAAGGAATTCGATAAGTACTTGTCCAGTTTTGGGATTATTCATCAAACAACTTGTCCAAGTACTTCTGAACAAAATGGCTTGGCTGAAAGGAAGAACAGACATCTTTTGGAGGTTACCCGGTGTTTAATGATGGCTATGAATGTTCCAAAAATTTTGTGGAGTGAGGCTGTGATGACAGTAGCTTACCTGATAAATAGAATGCCATCTAGAGTGCTTGGGTATAAAGCCCCAATAGAATGTTTAACTGGTGAGATTTCTTATGTGATTCCACCCAAGGTATTCGGGTGTGTGTGCTTTGTGAAAGATTATAGACCTTCTGTGAGCAAGCTTGATCCAAGAGCTCTAAAGTGTGTGTTTGTGGGATATTCAGGAAAACAGAAGGGATATAAATGTTGGTGCCCATCAGAGAGGCGAATGTTTGTAAGCATGGATGTAGTGTTCAGAGAATATCAACCATTTTATGGAGAACCGGTGGATTTATCTGATGTTTTTCTTGATCTATATGTTAATGATATTCCAGGTATGGACAGCGAGACAGGGGGAGACAAAGAAGGAAATAATGAAACAACATCTAGAAAGATGATTGTTGGAGTAATTCCAACCGGAGATGAGCCTGATGGTAGAGATGAAGATACATCAAATGCTGAACAAGATCACACTCAGGGGGAGCAGCAAGAGCATCCAACCGGAGATGAGCCTGGTGGTAGAGATGACGATACATCAAATGCTGAACGAGATCACACTCAGGGGGAGCAGGAAGAGTACCAAACTGAAAGATCAAGGTGGCCACAAAACCTTAAGGTGTACTCACGGAGACAGAGAGCTGAGGATGATCAAGTGCAAGGGGAGGAAGAAATCTCTTTGAGTCAGAATCCTGATGCTCAAATACAGCCAGATTTACATGACTCAAGTTCAAGTCCCTCTACAAGTGATGGTATAGTTTCTACTCCATTTGATGATCTTGATATCCCTATAGCTCAGAGGAAACAACCTCGTTCCACTACTAGGAAACTGCCATCACATTTGTCCCAATATGATATTTCTAATTATGTCTCATATTCTTCTATGGGACCTCAGTATAGAGCTTTTATTGCTGCACTTGACTCGGCTGTACCCATTCCCCATGATTGGCAGGAAGCGAAGAGGTGCCCCACATGGAGAGGTGCCATGCTAGAAGAAATGGCAGCACTTGACAAGAATAACACATGGGTACTTACTACACTTCCTCCTAATAAAAGGGTTGTTGGTTGTAAGTGGGTATTTACGGTAAAACAAAATTCAGAGGGAAAGGTAGAAAGATATAAGGCCAGGTTGGTGGCTAAAGGGTACAGTCAAACATATGGGGTAGATTATGATGAAACTTTTGCACCTGTGGCAAAAATGAACACCATCAGGGTGCTCATATCGATAGCAGCAAATAATAAGTGGAAGTTGTACCAAATGGATGTCAAAAATGCTTTTCTTCATGGGGACTTATATGAAGAAGTGTATATGGAGATTCCACCAGGTTTTGGTAGTCAAGAAACTGAAGGCAAGGTGTGTAAATTAAAGAAATCCTTGTATGGGCTTAAACAATCACCTAGAGCCTGGTTTGGGAGGTTTAGAAATGAAGTGTGCAAGCTGGGCTATCGACAGAGCAATGCAGATCATACTTTATTTTTTAAGCGCCATAATGACAAGGTTACCATTCTGGTTGTTTATGTTGATGACATTGTAATTACAGGTCATGATGATGAAGAGATATCGAGGTTAAAGAAGGCATTGGCATGTTCGTTTGAAGTCAAAGACCTGGGATACCTTCACTACTTTCTTGGGATTGAGGTTGTTTATGGTGCACAAGGTATTTATCTCTCTCAAAGGAAGTATGTACTTGATTTACTTGCTGAGACCGGAATGTTAGAGTGTAGACCAGCACCCACACCTGTTGAGCAAAATCTTCGAATATTAGCGGATTACGGTGAGTCGGTGGACAAAGGTAGACATCAAAGATTAGTGGGGCGCTTAATTTATTTATCACATACTAGACCAGACATTGCATATGCGGTTAGCATTGTGAGCAGATACATGCATGACCCTAGAACCAGCCACTTGGATGCTGTATACAAAATTTTAAGGTATCTAAAAGGGTGTCCGGGTAAAGGAATTTTATTTTCTAATTATGGGCATCTTAAAATAGAAGGATATACTGATGCTGATTGGGCTGGATGTCTAGACGATAGAAAGTCAACCGCTAGCTATTGCATGTTTTTGGGTGGAAATTTAGTTAGCTGGCGGAGTAAAAAGCAGAGTGTAGTTGCACGTTCAACAGCTGAAGCTGAGTTTAGATCTATGGCATCAGGTTTATGTGAACTGATGTGGTTGAGGATACTATTGTCAGAGCTTGGACTGCTTGTTAATGTACCCATTTGCTTGTACTGTGATAACCAAGCTGCTATTAACATAGTTCACAATCCGGTTCATCATGATCGAACTAAGCATGTCGAGATAGATAGGCACTTTATTAAGGAGAAACTAGATAAAGGTGTACTCAAAATTACTTATGTTAGGTCATCAGATCAACTAGCAGATATCTTGACTAAAGGTGTGAGTGTGGTATCATTTGTAAATATTTGTAGCAAGATGAGGCTCATTGACATCTTCACCTCATCTTGAGGGGGAGTGTTGGTGTACTTATGTGTAATACTAGAAGTATAGGAGGGTGGAATTATAAAAGGTACTTTGTATATTTGTAACCAGTGAGGAATAGAGAGAGATGAGAAGTTCCAGAAAAATCTACAATCCCCATCGAGTGTTCCTGTAGCTCTGGTGGACTCCAGCGATTACTACAAAAACCTTGATGAGCTACCAGCTACAGGGTGTTTCAGTTACTCACTGGAGTGTGAAATGCAGTAGAACTACTCCAGAAAAGGCACTCTCATTTCTTCGGAAAACTCCATTGATCAGAGCATATGCATGTCAGAACTTAACCAGTAGTGTACCCCCTATCAGGTGGGATATTTAATCACCCCGTATTTTTTTACAAAAAAGAGAGATCTCTCTCTCAAAATGAATGCACAATGATTTGGCATGTTATACTTCATGTGCCTTTGTTCCGCTGTAGTACACTGGAACCCATGATAACATAAGCTTCACTTTTTGCATGATTCGAATTTTTAGAGGTCCGTACGTGTGCTACTTCTCAAGAGAGGCAAGCATCAGCTGTGGTTAGCTCAATGAGAAGACAACACAAGAACTTCTTGCTGTTCATTATTTTGATCATTAGGTCATATATTGTCAGTATTTCTGTATTTTATTCAATCTTTAATTACCACACAACAATATTATCTAACTGAATGTTCCTTCCATTTAGTTTTTTCCCTCCACGGTAGTAAGAAATTCAGTTCATCTGACTTACCAGGGGAATTACTACTGAATTGGTTCACCAACATTTTAGAGTGTGTTTGACTGGTGTAATGGTGTTCTGGATCAACATTTTCCATTTGAGTGAGCTTACTGCAATATCAGATCGACTACTTCAATTACATTTATACCTGCCTTGCACACTACGTGATGAGTGTCAGGTCAATGGAATCCTAGGGGAGGGGATCAGAATGTGTCAATGAAGAATTGAAAAAATATTTGATCATTTATCAAGTTTAGGTTCCACGTTCTTCTGTACTTTCTACCTATCCCATTGTCTTTAATTGCTTCGACCAGTTCAGTTTTCCTAGCACTGATGGCATCACAAGTTTCAGTTAAGCACACATAGTTCTTATGCGATACCAGTAGTTCTTAACATATCAGTTTCTATTTTGTGCGAAAAAATACTGATACTTACTTCATAGGTAGGTAAAGATCATCGAGTGGAAATGGCATAGTAGAAAGACGGAGGTGTTAGATGGTCGTCACCCGGCTGCCTCGGCGGCCGCCGCGACGGCAAAAGAAGCCGAGGACCCGATTCACTCTGCCGGCGGCCACGAAGAAAGTCGACCAGGGCAAACTCGGCCGGGAAGAGTTCGCCGTAGGCGGTGGCTCGGGGGAAGGGGAGGCAGGTGAAGGCATCGCTACCTGAGGCGTGCAGCGGGGAGTGAGGTGCGAGGAATTCTGCCGGCGGAGAGAGGCGTTGGAGGTTTGTTGTGCTCCCCCGTTTGGTCAAAGCGGTGGGGATGAGGCCAAGCAGGTGGGTTCCATCGAGCTCCACCCCACGCTGGCCCATGACCGTGTCCCAGTACATCCGAGCTACACCACCAAAATGTCCGGACAGACCACCACGGAGTCAAAATGACTGTAGTCGTATCGGTAGCTTCCTTCAAAAATCTTATAGAGCGCCAAAATTACACACGCAGCAAACCCAGCGGAAATCAGAGAAGGTCTCAAAATTCTACCAAAAATCGAAGCTGTTACGTTTTAATATAGTAGTTACTAGCAATGAAAGGGCGCGGCGGCACGCCGCGCCATATAGTGACCGACTGCTGGTAATTTTTGGCACACCCTTTTCATCTTCAATGAGAAGCTTCAACCCACTTCGAGAGGTAACATGGTAATATGGAATAAAGAGACATACAACTGGCCATGTGAAAATATAGGGTTCCTAAGATAAACGGAAATCCTGAATTTTTTTGGGCCTTGACTCTTGCTGATAGTCATACTATAACATTAATGTACTCTGAACTGGCACCACCATAATCTAAATGGTCACTTCGAATCAACAGAATTTAGAACAATTCTCAGAATACAAACACGCCTGCCTCTATGCCAGTAATTATCTTCCATTCAAGCACTCTTTCACCAAGCCTTATAATCAATTTTTAGCTCTATAGAGAATACTTCCTTTGCAAGATCTATACTACAGTGGTTAATAAAATCTATAGGCAGATGGTCAGAGAATCCTGGGCGGCGCATTGAAGGGCAGCGCAACAGAAAAGGGTACACTGAAGCTTATTTTTTTCCATGTTGATCAGGCTAGTACTTCTATTTTAGTTGAGGTGAAGTACAGTTTTCTGTTGTGACTGATACTCTGCGCAAAAAATACAAGATATACTATGCAATCATGAGTAGAAGAACCGAGAATTTCGCAGCACAGAATCTGTGGCAGTAAAACAAAACTTCTGTTTTGACATTCATCAAAAGAGGAAATTCCCAATATTAAGATTTGCAGTGCAAATCAGTTCTGCATAAGTTATCTCAAGTACTTGAGCACTGTAGACTTGTAGCGAGAGCAGATACCACTTGGACCCCCAAAAAAAGCTTCAGTAATACGACAAATGACTGTCAGAGTAGAATGGATTTGGTTCATCCAGGTTTCCACATTCTAACAGAACCAAAGAAGCATATCACACCATGTTTGGCAAATTCAATTCTCGAGGTAGGGCATGAAATCTAGCTCGAAGCATCATAGATAAGTACACCGAGTAGGTGGTAAGCGCCGATCCCAATTAAATCTTCAGGGACCGGAAAGACCTCTATTCCTTGTGGAAGGAAAGGAAGCATGTCCAAAACATAGGGATGATATTAAAGTGACGTCCTTACTCCAAGGATCAACGTTCCCTGCCATCGACCAATATGAGGTAGCTAGCCAAACTTCAGACAAGGAATTCGGTTAAACTACTCTTAGTGGGAGCTTGATTAGCTGCGCCACTCAAGATCATTAATTGATCTCCAACTATTAACAGTTCGATGAACATATACAGATCCATGCATACAATAGCACATCAACTCAGCTGCAGAGTGCCATTCTCGTGTGTGTGTGTATATATATAGGCGTCCAGACAACCTTCAGCTCATCAACTCAAGCATCACTACCAGTTCAATCGTCTAATCTGTCTTCTCTGCTCACACTGAGATGGGTGGGAAGGTTCTTCTGATCAGTGTTGTCTTGGTGGGGCTTGTTTCACTGAGCTCATGTAGGAGCCTGGGGGAGTTGAATGAACATAAGACCTACTCTCCTGCGCCTCACTGTATAATTTTAACCCCATCCATTCTGTATTGCGCTGTATTTATTACATCATAGTGCAGCCCTGCATCTTTTAAGGTGATTCTTGAATAAGAAGATCACTGCAGACTTCATCTATCTTGATAATGCATATATGAAGGAAATTTATGTTGAGCATAGACAACATCCTTTGTAGACAGTTAGTATTGAGAACTATGGAAAGCAACTTGATGCATCTGTTGATAACTGTAAGCATGCTATCTGGTTGTGCCACATTTTCATGACCACCGGAACAAATCAAGCCATATCATGCAATCACAGTAGCTGCAATATTATTTTACAGTAATAATAGCGGCTATTTTGTACATCTTACCAGATGAGGGCTCCCCAATTCCCACGCATGGGCCAGGAGGAGGTTACAAACCAACACAGACACCAACACCAACTTACGGCACTACACCAACACAAACTTACGGCAGCACACCGATGCCAAGTTCCAACTTACGGCACTATACAGAGCACCTCAAGCGGACCTTTCCATGATGTATCAACAGTTTCGAAGAAGCATGACTTCATGGGATCCTGTGAATAAGATCTAGAATGAGTTCATACCATAAGCACCACCATGACAAACCAACGATACTAAAATGATTTCGTTCTGCCTGAAATGCCACCCACCATGTTATAATTAAAAAAAACAGCATTCCGACTGAGGTCACATACCTCGTTTGAAAACCCTCCAATATTTGCAGCAACGAAGGAGCTACTGAATATGCCTTCACCACCGCCACCACGTTAATCCCTGATGTATTGATATCTCAAACATAATAGTTATTATGCCCAGATTGAAGGCCCTGAAAAACATAAGAGCTCGCGTCAGGGTGAGTCTTACCGAAAACAATCTACCATCCTAATTCTCTAGTAGTCAAAGTAATGTCCAAAACAAGTTAACCTGCCATGTGGGTTTTGCCACCAGTTAGATGTAGCCAATCAGATGTTGGTGTTCATATTAAGGGTTGCAGATAACACGAAATATAGCAATTTACATTTGAGCCAATGAAATGACATGCACCTGCACATCATATGCCAAAAGGAGTATTACCTGACCTCAATAACTCTATGAACCAGATACAAAATGGGTACATAGATAATAGATAGGCACCCAATGGAGCAGAGAAGCACTAAACGCGAAGAAAATAATAAAGAACCCTAAACAAGGAAGATATATTTGAAAGTGTACTGTCTTTGGCATCAGAAACTAATCTTGATCCGAAATCAACAATTGTATTTGTTGGACACGTACACTGTGCAAGATAAAATCGGCAGAAGCATAATTGAAAAAGAAAGAATCATGAACACTCTCAATGCTTGCATCCACATTACTGGAAGTCAGATGCAACAAAAGATCTTCAGGGATTGTTATCCAGTAACAGGAGTCCTCCCTATATCTAGCGTGTCCTAAAATATCATCATTGCCAACATCGAAAACCCACTGTGCAAATACAAAATATTCTTGACGATCAGCAGATGAAAAATCAGGACCCTTGTGACACATATTGGGAAGGTAAGGAGGAAAAATTATACAGTAACTATGTAGAGGAAATTTTATCCTAGATCTGAATTTCGAAGCAAACAATATTATTTTCAATTCCAACCACCAGGCTTCTAATTCTCTGTTTAGATTCGATTGACCATTGGACCCTCAAAACAAAGCTTTATAAACTATTTCTTAGAAGGCTGTGATAACACACTATGTAAGGAAAACAGAATTATCATGGTATTGATTATTTTTATGCACAATATTCTTATCACAGCCATAATGAATTAATGTAAAGACTATGTATATGATGCAAAAAAAAGTATGTTCTGGATTTTTTCCTAACGGAAGTGCAGAGGACATGAGAATTTTTAATCTACTTGTCTCAAATAGGATAATATGCGATGACACATGAACTACATGTGACAACTCAAGTAAGAACTCATAATTTCCTACAAAATAAATATAAATTCATCACTGAAACTAAAGTCTAGATCAATAGGTAAATCAAATAATTGCATAAACCACTGACCAACTTCCATGTACACAGTATGACGTGCGCGCGTTCGCCGACTACCAACGCGTCCGCCGCTGCCTCCAGTACCGCATCTACCTACTCGGTCACTGTTACTCCTCCCGCCCACTCGCGTGTCCGTCTTTACTTCACTCAGCGTCCACCGCGATTTCGTCCAGGAGGAAGTAGAGGATAGTCGGGGGGTGCCGTCGGTGGAACCAAGACAGGAACATGCATCGCTTTGGATTCACACTGGCGGAAGACTGAGGTTATTTCATCATGCAGCTTAGAGATTTCTGTTAGTTCAGTATGTTGGTGCAAGAATCCAATAACTCATGCCTCACCTTTTCCTCCAGATTTGGTCATAGTACAGGCTCATCTTCTAAGTTTGCAGTTCGTTTTTAGATCTTTCTATGTTGGTGCTGTTGCTGGGAGAGAGAACGATCATACTGATGTGGATATATAATTTTCTGAATCGTGGTGAAGCGTCACAGTGAGAGATGCCTCCTCCTTCTTTGAGATGGTATGTTTGTCTTCGTTTCTGAAGTGAAGATTCGTTAGTTATTTGGGCTTTCTGTGATCCTTCTTTGTGTTCACGATTTGATTTTGGGTTTTGTATTGTTTATAAATTGGTTGATGTTTATAGGGTTCAGCTGGCAAATTCTGTAGAGCATGTCAGAAGCATAACATTGGCCTGATTATGAACAACTTGCATAATTTTGTTTATCATCATTGGCTGGATCTTACCTGCCGCCGCCCATTATTCCCTCCCAAGGCAGAATTATGAAGAACTTTCATAGATTTTTATTCTGCAACGAACTCAATAATGAGACAGGAAATCGTTCATTCTTTCAATGTCAGTTAGCTAGATATGCTAAAAATTATATTTGTTCAGATTTCACAACTATAGATTCAGTTGATAGACATTCAAGATATGTTGGCTTCCCCTTTCCGTTTGGAAATTATGACATCAATGACCCGGAGTACCAATAATCATGGCTCTGTTTGTATACGTACAAATTCTCATTCTTATAAACCATGGTTACAGCTTAGGTTAGTTTTTATAGAAATCTGTCATCTCTACATATTTCTTCAGTTGAAGGCTTGGGACATTATTTATGAAAAATTTACTATTTCTTCTGACTTTAGTTGTTCCTCTATGAAATTGTCTGACACTCTCATATCAGTCAGATGAACTGCGTTTTGTTAATCTAAACTACCAGGTTGGTGCTAGGATCACTGAAGGCAACATAGCATCCCCAATGGCTTCTACTTCAGGGCAAAAATTGCTTTACTGCTGGTTGTCGTTGATTAGTGTCCAACATTTTTCCCAAGTTGATAAATACTGCCGATCTATTAAATCATGTGCAAATATTTGACTACTATTCTTAGAATGAGAAATTGACATGTCTTTGACATTCAAATCAAGCAAACTGATATTTCAATTCTTCACAAGTTGGTTTATATTCAGGTTAGTTGGAGATATTTGGAACCTTTGCACTAAGTTCCTGTTCTGATTTTTTCTAAAACACAAAATGGTGATGCTATTTGTAATCACTTTTTGCTGTATATCTTTTACATTTTTATAGACACATAACCGTTGGCTGCATGATTACTTAATACAAATTCGCTGAATATATAGACTTTTTATTGATCCCTTACATATATACAATTTTTTGGATATTTATTTAATTATATCTGGTGTCTAATCATCTTCTTCACAAGTCAATATTGTAATATTACCATGGAACCCCCATGTGTTCTTTTTATAACTGATTTTATGCTGTGAGTATTATTACAATGGAATCACGAGATATGTAGTACGAATTATTTGGATAAGCATTTTGTTAGACATACAGGGAAGAAAAATAGTCGGCCTTCTTCGAAAGTTCAGTGAGGACACAAACGTGTGTTGACCAGGTGTGCAACAAGCTGGTAGAGTTCTCAAATAAGATGGCTTAGCTAATTTTGTGAAGAGGCTACCTGCTAGATATCTAACTCAGGCAAGTTATTGTCAGATTGATAAGAGGACACTTTACCACCTGCCAGATCTACACAACTGAATTGTCTTTGTTATTTTCTAGAGTCTCAAAAGTTGACCCATTGATCCTACAATTGTAGCTCTTTACATCTGCCGAATTACCTGGTCAAATTCCATGTAAAAGTCCGCAAATAGATTATATCAAAGGGATTCGTGTAGCATAGACTTATTCGCATGTTTCTGTAAGATAAGATAGCAGTATTCCAGTCAGCTAAAGTCCATCCTACTATTAGAGGCAGTTCCATGGAATTGTATGTACCAATCTATGTATAGTATTCTTCGACAGTAAAGGATAATTAAACATCACCTTCCAAGTTGAAATCGAACTAATTCCACTATCAAATTCTTCAACGTTACTTTTAATTTCAGTTTCAAATTTACTTGACGCTCGGCGTGTCGACATCGCACAAAAGAACTGATGATCAAGCTTAGAACTGTCTTTCAGTTGGTCCTTCCGCTAGGTACAGAGAGATATTAGCTCAAATACCATCTTTTTCTTTCTTACTCAGATTAAAGCGTACTGAGAGTTAGGGTACGTTAGATACAACAAATAAGTTGGTTCATGCGATCAGTGGGACTACCTGGTTCATGAATATTTCATAATCCAAGATAAACATTGCATACATTGTGTCAAAAGAGTGGTCGAATGATCGAGTAGCTGAACTACTGATGATAATTGTGGTTCATGCATGTATATGCAGAATTCTAGACTCATATTGATTGTAAAAAACCCCCATCAAGATGCACATATTATTTTTTAGTGCATATTCTTCCTTTTCTGTTCTATTAATTGAATAGTCATAAGAAGCAATTAGGTCAAAATGAACTAGGTCTAAGTGAGGCGGTGTATGTTCTGAAATTTTCTTTCCTTTCATGCTGATTTCAGAAGTTGTTTCTGATTTGGGCACAATAATTCAAGGAAGGACCAGAAGAGATAAAAACTATATAGGTATACTCTTTTACTTTCGTAACTGATAAAATGTGCATGGTTCTCTTATATTGTTGTTGCATAAGATCTTGTGTTTAATGCAATAAAATGTAAATTTCTGCAAATGAAGGTGATGAGCGCAACATATTGAATTATGTCCGTCATTTGATGCCTCTGGACTAGCAGCGTATGCTACTCCTTTTGGTAAGTTTCTTGGGTTTGTTATTATTCTAAGGACTGGAAGGATGCTTCAATTTATGTTATCTTCCTTTGAAGACAAAATGTTGAGGCCATTCTCCTTGGTCTCCTTTTAGTTCGAGATGGTTGCGTTATTCCTTGATTTTTTGGGTGTACAAATTTCATATGAATTGGATGATGATCCATAGGTATATGTGAATATGTGATGAGTTAAAGACTTCTTCAAATTTTCCTTTTATGCTAGGATGTAGGAGGTGATTTAGAACGAAAAGTATTGGAGCTAGAAGAAGTGGAGTCAAGAGGTTCGATAGTTATTTTTTGTGTTGTTCTGGATGGTGTTGAATGTAAAGTCGGATGTAGACTTGGTTTTTCATGATGACTTCAGAATCTCGCTGATGTTACCGATAGCTCAAAGTAACTTAATCTTATGTTCAAAATGTTACTACTATGGTTTATAATTTGTACACTATATGAACATTGTGCATGCCATCGAATGTCTCCCTTCTCCCTTCACTACGCTCTGCAATGATCATTTTTATATGACATCCATATATTCTATTAAAGTAAATGACAATTAGTATGCAGCAATGGTTATTATTTAGACCCTTATGTTTGTTAATAATGGGTAATGTCAAATTAGTCAAATAAACCATACGAGAGCACTAAATAATTGAAAAGGTCTAGATAAACCAATTGCAGGTTCTGTCTGATATATGTAGATCAAGTATATAAATAGATGCTCTCATGTCATGGTCAAGTAGTTACGTGCAGCTTACATTTCTCTCACTGCCCCAAAATAGCTTAATTTGGACAAGTGATCATGCTGACCTTTTTGTTACTAAATGGTATATGTTTAGCTATTTGCGCAAAGTTAGTTTTATATTGTAGATTCAACAGGGCGCCCCTGTCATTTTGAAAGCTGGCCAAAACTTCAGGGACTGGTAATCTTGCTTTTAGTTGTCCACTTTCCCAGTTTATTATTTTCAATTTGAAACTACAAAGATCTATATCATGGTTTAATACAACACTACTTTACAATGCGAGATCCGCTTTTGTGTCAGATGTAATTGATGGACATGGACGTGTAGAAAGTTCTAAAATAAAATTTAATGTCTTGGGTTAGCCCATGAGCTGGCCGCCTTGGCTGAGAGATTCAGGTCTGTCTGAATCCTGACAGAATGTACTGTTCATATACTCTATCATGGTAACATAGCATACTTGTGTATGTTAGCGTTCATATACTTTATCATGGTAACATAGCATACTTGTGTATGTTTGCGTGTTTTTCTTTCTAAAGAACACCATAATTCTTTGTCCGTTCTTGCAGTGTTTACAAAAAAACTAGATGACATCCATGGCATTTCACGGACCTTGCTCTATCATTTTCATACTTCGGATTAAAAACAACAATTTTCATCCGCTAGGCGCTAGCCACGGCATAGCCGTGGCGTGCCGCCACGCCAGCTATTGCTAGTTTTGATAATTCCATGTTGTCCAAACCAAAGCACAAACTCCGACACGAATTCAAGCTTTTGTTTTCTTATCAATCCCGTTAAGCCAATTTTCAAACAAATTTGTAATATTAGCAGGAGAAGGGATATTATAAGTAAAGCGAACAACTCTTCAAACTAGACAAGCAAATAAGCATTTTATAAACAAGTGGTTGATTGTTTCCTCAGAGTGACAGAAACACACACTTAGTACACCCATTTTATCGTCTTTTTGCAAGGTTATTTTTAATAAGAAGCACTTTTCGATAGAGAATCCATAAAAAAAATTATTTTCAGCGGTACCTTAATTCTTCATAAGTATTCTTTAAGAAAGACCGTATGCCCATTCCTATAAATCAGCATACATAGACTTAACTGAAAAATATTATTTGTAGTCAAACGCCACTTAATACTATCTTGTTCATTCGTTAGAGTAACTCCCATTAATCTCCGGACCAGGCTTATCCAGGTATCCCATTAATCGTCAAACAAATCCTATATTCAACAGGGTATTTATTAAGACGTCCCCAACTAAGACTTCTTTATTTCTAACGATATTATATAGGTTTGGATATTGAGATGATAATGCCGAGTCTCCTAGGGCGAGTCTCCTAGCTAAGTGTCTTCCTAGAAACGAGTTCCCATGCTCCTGCCATACACCTTCCTCGGAGAGAAGTTTAAAAAGCTATAGTTAAATCGTTTTTTAGGGAAAGTCATTCAGCGTATTTTATTGATTCGGTGTATTTTATTGATTCCAAATCGTTCATTGTTCTACATTTAGGCCATGTCTAACAATGATCTCCAAATCGGACACAAAAAATTGTTCTACATTTTATTGATTAGTTTGCTTGCAGTTCATCCTGAATCGGAGTCTCTTAGGCCAAAGGCATGAGGGATGTCTCAAGTCTGCAGATAAGAGCCGCGACAAACATCCACGGACTGAAGCAAAGCTGCATATCAGAAACACGTGCTCGGTTTTCGGTCATTCATTTATAGCGTGAGTTGGGTTCTTTGGACCCCTCTGAGAGATTGCACTCATTCCTTGTATCCCTACGTCTTCAACCTGAAAAGCCTGAACTAGTGTTCATGTCCGTGAGCCATGAAGTACGACGTTCTGTTTTATTTCTAGGATGAAATAAAACACTTTTTCTTGGTTTCTGTTCTCACTCTTTTTCTTGATTTTCATGGTCATCCTCCTTTGGAGCGGTCAACAAATCGCTAAATAAAAAATTAGCATCCGCAACACTGGTCTACCGATGAAGGCTTTTACCCCAACTGTTATTGAAGATTTGATAAGCCCATTTTCTATGTTTGACACAGAAGGCTACTATCTAGAGTTGTCTCCGGATATTTATGAATATTAAAGTGTTGGTTGGACTAATCAGAAAAGAAGTATTCCTTCAGTTATACTTGTGTTTGCAGCACCCACGTTTTGTGAGACATTAATACATCTAAAAGGAGAGGTTTGTTGAGTTGATAGTTATGATGGTTTTGAACACATGTGTGGGATTTACCGCGGAAGAGTAACTAAAAGACCTAGAACTTGGAACCACGCAGATGCACAACAATGCTATCGTGTTATTGCGTTCGCTATTATCAAATTGTAGTACATTATGATATCCCTGATTTTATTTAAATTTTCATAAGAGTTGTGAATTATATATGTATATTGAGAAATGAAATTTTATGACTCATGGCAACGCACAGGCATTTGTACTAATTAGAAAAATGCGTCTAAAATGTCAACCTTAAGGGCACTTTTATCAAAGTGCCTTAATACATTAGGCATTTTATCAAAGTTCCGTTTTGGTGATAATTAGACAAATGTCTCTAAAATATGAAATATAAGTGTACATTGATAAAAGTGCCCTGAATACTTTCAGATACGCTGGTATAAATTTCTGTTTTCGAAACACAATACTGACACAGATGCTCACAAATACATACATATACTAACCCCTATAAACTCTAATAAATATTTTGGGACACTTTTTAACATATATAGTGGAACTTTCTACGTGCCCTTACATCATTACCGTGATGTAGTGATACCTGCCCGCTGCACTATGCTTTTACGCCTGTCTTTACAAGCTGGGCAGCTGAATTGTACTACTTGTGATCGTTCGAAGAAAGCTTCCGCACAGGAGCAGGTTGCACTACAAGTACTGCCTACTACTTTCGATCCAAACGCCTTTTAGTAATTGTGGCATTTGTGCTTTGTTTTAACTACTAAGTTACGACGTGCAGCAGCAGTGTGCGTTTGCGTTTGCAGTTCTCGGCTAAGTAATGGCTGGAGCTTGAGCCATCAGCCCATCACATGCGTCTGCGGCGTAAAAGTAGCGATCAGGTAGAATTACGGGTCTACTCGGATAATCAACCGAGCCCCATCGTTGTCTATTTAAGGAGGCACTTTGCGGTGCAAGCAATCGTATCGTACAAGGATTCGTACAAGGATTAGGAGAGTAGAGAGAACAGACATAATACGGAACTATTTCTATCTCTAACATGCGGTGGCCACAAGCCTCCGTGCATTTCGTTCTTGAAGGCCCCAGGAGCTCGCTAGTTGAAGTAGCTGTTGCTCTCTTTCCACACATCTTCACCTCTCACCCTGCACCCCAAGGCCCAAGCTAGGAGACACTAGACCGAACGAGAGAGATGGCAACAGGAGGGGGAGAGATGCGGGAGCCCGAGATTGTGCCGGTGCCGGTGCCGGTCACCAACGCGAGCGGCTTCGTCAGGTCGGTTGCAGGGTTCGCCTTTGTCCATGCGGCGGTAACCCTCGTCATGTTCCTGGTGCTGGAAGAGCAAAATGCACAACATTTCTGTCAGGTGAATCCAACCTTGCTATTGCTAGTCTACTTTTCTTGAGCTGATGAACTGAACCATCTCTCTAGTCTCTACGCATGCACGCCCTGGTCTCATCTCATCTCCTTATGTTCTTGTGGCAGTGCATGGAGGCATGCTGGGTGCTCAGTATCGTGGAGGCATGCGGCACGGGAACCCTGTTCCTTGTCCACGCGACCATGACGGTCTGCAGCGTGATCCAGATCCTGGCGGCGGCGCTGGCTCTGCTGCCCACGGGGTGCCTTCGCCGGGCGGCCTCCTTCGTGGCGCTCGGCACCACCGTGGCCACGGGGATGCAGCCGATCCGCCTCATCTACGCCGACCTGTTCGACACCCAATGCTGCTTCAGCGGCGGCATCGTCCAGGTCGCTTTTGCCGTTGTCGTCGCCGTCGGCCAACTCGGGGTTGCCTGCTGGGGCGGCATGGTTGCCGTCGAGCTTGTTCTCGCCCCCCTGCCGTGTGAGGAGTAGTGTATGCGGTGCAACTTTAGTGATGATTATTACTCCTGTAGGTTATTAGTTAGTGCTGCTGTGGAGACTGAGATTGAAATAATTCAGCTTAGTTCTATCCATGACTCTCAAGTACTAGCAACTTGCTGTCGCTGGAGTATGTTTCTTCGCTGGCTTTCTTACCTGTGTTAGTCTGAATGTAATTTTGTCATGGTATAACCTGTCTACATAGGTTGTGTGCAGCCTGTAGTTGTAAATATCACATATAAGTGATATCTTGTGTAAGTGAACAGTGCACATATGTTATGTACTAAACTAGAAACAATCTTATTATAGTTGGCTAGTAGGAGGAGCTAGCTTAGTTAAGAAATATCTCTTTATCGAAAAAAAGTTAAGAAATATCTAGGATACCTAGGGAGAACTCTAGAATTAGAAATGTTCTAGAGTAAGATATTTAGAAGTATTATAAAATATTTAGAGTTTGTAGAGTATTTTAAAAATATGTTGTAGATTTGGATTGTGCCACATGACAACAATTTAAAGAGTTACGTGCGAGTATATAAATAGATCCCGACATAGGATGTTGAGACAAACATGGATTGCAAGTCTGAAGGCATTCGTTGCCTAGTATTGTGTAGCGTCTATTGCTACAAAGGTTAATAGAAGAAGAAGCCATCCGTTACTTGAAACTATCATGTTCTCTTTCGTACTTCTAAGATGTGTTTGATTCATAGCCACAGTTTATCAAGCCAAAATATGGTAGTCATAGTTTAGTTGACATGTGTTTGGTTATTACCACAGTTTAGCTTGCCACATTTTATTGCATGTGTATGATTTATTTGTTACAAAGTTAACTTTTTTGCAAAGTTTTGCTAAAGTATAGCGTCAATATCTTACGCCATAATTTTATGGCTCACCATACTTTGGCTTGGCAAATTATTGCTATGAACTAATTAGGCTTCTAGTCTTTACTGTAGAATTGCATGCTCTAACCAATTCAAACATAAGATCTATCTGATGGAGAAGGGTTAGGTAATTATATTTAACACCTCCTCTCGCATGTAGAGAATAGAGCAGAGAGAAAACACCAACACTAACGGTCTAAAGATTGTGAATTTAATATTCTTCTGTATATAGGCTGTGTAAACATGTTTTTCCTATGAACGGTACGGTGTTCTTAATCTCTTTCCAAATCGTACTTTGCTCTATACATTTAGAGGAGATTTTGTTTTGTGCTTTTCTTACCAGAAATTTTTGATCCCTGTATGCTTTTTGTTCATATGTTTCTACACGGGCCACGTTCCATATTAGCCAGCCCAATTCAGCCCAGTTAATCCAGTCTCTGTCTTGAGGCCCAAAAAACCAACATACGTTACAGTAGAGCGAGCGCTGCGGTCTCCGGCGATGGCCGCCGCCCTCCGCTCCTCTTCCGCCGCCCCCGTGCACCGCGCCCTCCTCATATCCCAGGCCGCCTTGTCAACGCTGCCTTCGCCGTCACGCCCTGCCACGGTGGCGCCGTTCTCGCGCTCGGTCGCCGCCATCTCAGGTCGTCCTCACATCGCATCTTGTTAGTTCCTAGTCGATATTACCATGTACTTCTGTCTGGATTTGCGCCAGTCTGTACTTGCCATTCCGCGCGGTTCGCTCGCTTGTTTAGCCTGTTCATGGATTTGTAATTGCGGTAGGATTTAGGTGGTACAGATATAATTTGAAACATATTGCTGAAGGATGCAATTGGGAATGATACACTGGTGCTCTGCTTTGCAGAGTGGAAGCGTGTGTGTGCGTGAGGTGGGGGTTTTACGCGAAGCTACTGTGAGAGAATTTGTTACAAAGGTAAACGAAAGGATAGAAGATTGGGAAGGCCCATGCTATCAGGGCTATTGGATCACTGGAAAATATTAGCAGTCTGTATTACAGGGGTTTACACTAGTACTCGCTAGACGGCTAATTACAGTTTGCAGCAGTTATAACATGCCAGCTGCCAATTTAGAGTGTGCTCCTGAAGTGTTTTTACTGTTACGGGTGCAACAAATGTTGAACTTACCACTTAATTGGACAAAATCAACAAGTGTTGAATTTACCACTTATTTCGACAATGTACGTTTCTGATGTTGCTTCAACCAAGAATTACTGTGCTTTTTTGGCTCGTGAGATTTTACATTTGGTTCTGAAGCCTTTGCCTAGAATATGGCATTGCAAAAACTAGCTCTGATAAACTACTGTATGCTCAGTAAATTATATCCTTAACTCTGGTACATATGTTGAAGTTTCAATAATGCTTATCCTTATCAATCTTGAATCTTCATATCGCTGCAATGCTAATATTGTACCTGAGTCAAACATATACTTTGCCCACATCTTCATATCCCTGCGGTCAGTGTTGATTAACTTATGTATGCTTTAAAGGTGCCAGCAATGCTTTCTCATGGAACTTCAGACGCTTGCTCAGTTCCAAAAACAAAAAAAGACGCCTTCCCAGTTCAGATGAGAAGCGTCTTCTTGCAAAGTCTGACTCAGAAATTGAAACTGTTCTTAAGGATCTGAAGGCTATTGACTTGCGCAGTTCAAATCCGCCTGCAATATCTGACCCAGAAATTGAAACTGCTCTCAAGGATTTGATGGCTGCTAGCTGGAATGAACTTCCACGTTCTCTTGTAGAAGAAGCAAAGAAAGCAGTATCCAAAGCTACCAATGATGTGACGGGTCAAGAGGCTTTGAAAAATGTATTTCGTGCAGCTGCGGCATGTGAAGAATTTGGTGGAGTTTTAACTGACCTAAGAATGGCTCTTGACGATCTTTGCGGTCTAACAGGCGTGGTAGGCACTTAGTTGTCTCTGTGTCCTCCTTCATGTACTTTGTGGTGAGTTCTAACTCTTACCAAGCATAACTCTTGCAGATCGTGGGACCCTTGCCTGGTTATGTAGAAGATGCTGTTATGTCCACATATGGTCGATACATGAGATATCTGGAATCATTTCACCCTGATGAATATTATCTACAAAAGAAGGTGGAGACAGAGTTGAGGACAAAAATGATTCACCTTAAAATGAGATGCACTGGCATAAGGTCCGAGTGGTTAATGGTATGTTTATCTCGACTATTAATTGTACCACCAGTATGGTTTGCTACCACACTAGCTTCAGTTGTAGAACCTGTATTTAATACATCCATGGTTTTCTCGATCTTAGATATGCAATGACAGGGCATCTTTTAGTTTCATTTAAGATGCTATTGCTTTCTACTAAGCTGTTGGTGCATAATTTAATATTCCCATACTTTTGAAGATTTTTGGCGGTAGTAAATTTGTCAATTTCTTCTACTCTAATGAAACAGCAACATGAAACAGTATAATGGAGCTGGGTATGTTTTTTGTTTGTTTGGTCCTATAAGAGGACAATGTATTGTTTACTTTTTGAAAGAAAGACACATGGTAGTTTTTCATGACTAAACACTTCAACCTTGTCCAACGAACACATATCTTTCAATTATGTTCATCGCCTTCATTTTATTTGTATATAAAACTTTTGAACTACTTGTAAGTTCTTTTGCCAAGTTTTATGCTTCACAGAAATATATTGATGTGTTCAATCAGTTTATCCTACAAGTCTTTTATTTGTTCCTGTACACTTGGAATGGAACAATTGACATGTAGATATTGCCTTGATTTCATGTGATATTTCATCAAGAACAGTCTTCTTTTATATGAACTACTGTAGCAATACATAAATAAAACCAGCTATTGGTTACCACCAGGAAACAGTAATGCAAACCCTGGCGAATGAGTTGGACCGAATTACATTGGTCAGGGCTAATTTGTAGTCATTTTCGATTTCGGAACTACTAACATGTCTCCCTTCTGCATGTTTTACGATAAGCTAAAGAAACACAGCCATTTTCTGGCTGATTCCTGGCCAGTTGTTGTCTTTCCCCCCTACACGTTTTTATGTGTACCATTTCCTATAGAAACTGGCCGTTTCATGAACCTTAGCTTGTAGTGTTATGTATGTATGGATTTTCAAACCACGCCAATGCAGAGGTGTCTGGTGGCATTGTTGCACAAGAAGAGTCGATACAGTTTATATTGTTTTGGTCTCGTATTGATTTTCCCCCCTGTATCCTGCTTAACCTCAGAACATGTGCCGCAGAACAATGTTTTGCCTGTACGGTTGTGCTGATTGATTTGTATTTTCTGGACTGAAGATGATTCACTTTACTTTTATTTGGTATACTCTCCTTCCTCCTGATGTGATTATTTTGCTTGCAGTTATTCCTGAATCGGGAGTTTCTTAGGCCAAGGGCACGAGGGAAGTCTGCAGATAAGAGCGGTGGCAGAACATCCACGGACTGAAGCAAAGGTGCATCTCAGAAACAGGTGCTTGGTATTCTTTTCGGTCATTTATAGCGTGAATTTGGTTCTTTCGATGCCTCTGGGAGATTGCAGTCATTCCTTGTATCCAAGCATCTTCAACCTGAAAAGCCTGACCACCTGGCGTTCATGTCCCCGACTCATGAAGTACGATGTTTCTGTTTTATTTCTGGGGGATCAAGAGTTACAAAAACTGTTTGTGTGCTAGTTAATAACTCAAGATTGTAAATACTTTCAGTTTCAGAATGGTCACCTGACCCCAACCATGTGTAACAGGCCGCCATGCTGAATTGCATGGAAACATGTACTTAGTAGTTTTTTCCACTCCCTCTGGACCCATAATACTTTGTTGCTAAAACGAGTGCATAGACACACTAAAATGTGTCTAGATGAAAAACAGCGACAAATATTATGAATCGGGGGAGTACATGCTCTTGGTGCACTGACATTTGGCAGTGTTTGCTCGGTATGGCCCTTTCCCTGTATGAAAAACAGACAAATGCATGACCCAACAGGCCAACACGTGCAGCGTTATTATGTACGTGCGTGGAAGACGGTCTAGAATGACGCCCAACACAAAAGAAAAAGTCAGACATTCACAAGTTGTGCTCAAGCTATTTCTAAATCTTGCTTTGTTCTATACATTTATCGGAGATTTTGTTTGTATGCTTCTTAGTAGATATTGTGTTGTTTTGAGAAATCAGCAGAACTTGTGGGTCCTCCTATTTGGCGCCTTCAGCGTGCGACGCCGGCGCCCATGACGAGTCATTATCTTCATCACCTGTCCACTCGTCTTTGTCTTCTTCGATCAAAGCACATCCTTATCTTCGTCTTCTTCAACCTGCCTGTCGCCGTTGGCCTAACCGCCATTTCTCACCACTTGTGGCTGACATCGCTACCATAACGCCTTGCTGCCCTACCCTGCTCAAGCCGCCACCTCGGCTAGTCCGCCGCCTGCTGGCTGGCCATCCGTCTAACCCACACCTTCTCTCACGCTAGTGACACCCCGCACCCCTAATCCTAAGTTTGGCCGTTGAAGACCCCCTCTCTCCCTCCACGGCAACCCTAAGGCCAGCCGTTGGGCGAGGCCCCCACCCCTATCGGTCTTGCTATCCTCGCCCTGTGCAGCATGCCAGGTAGAGCCCGCACTAAGCGGTGAATAGGATTTGCCAGATTTTTTTTTTGTTGAGGGGATCCAGAATTTGTTCTGTATGCTTTTTATTCAAATGTTTCTGCACGGCCAGCCCAATTCAGCCCAGTTAGTCCAGTCTCTGCCTTAAGGCTAGGGATGTAGACGGATCGGATCGGATCGGATATTGCTCTTACCATATCCTTTACCATATTTTTGTGACGGATTCGGATCGGAGCGGATAATGGTCGGATGCGGATTCGGACGCGGATTATATCGGATTACGGATATGGAGCGGATTCGGACCGGACTCGGATCGGATGCGGATTATTAAGAAAATATACATATAAAAAAAATAGAAATATGTTTTTTATGTAAAATATGTTTGTAATTATAGACTATAGCTAAATGTACACACTTGTTCGTACAATAAAGCAAATTGCGTGCTAATAGAATACATAGTTTGGCCGATGAACTAACTATATTATCTAAATATAGGGTTGGGCTAGTTTTTTCGGATTATCCTCTTTGTCGACCTCGGATAATCCGAAAAAAATGGCGGATAATCCGTATCCGTCGGATAGTATCAATACCATATCCTCTATCGTATCCGTCGGATATCCGCTTGATCACTATCCGCATCTGTATCCATATCCAGCGGATTTCTAAAAATGCATACCATATCCTCAAAAACGGATACGGATACGGATTCAGAGCGGAAATTATCCGTACCATTTACATCCCTACTTAAGGCCAAAAAACAACATATATTACGGGCTTATACACAGTAGAGCACGATCGTCCTTTTCGTCTCGCTGCAATCTCCACCGAGTGAGACACCGGCGATGGCCGCCGCCCTCCGCTCCTCTTCCGCCGCCACCGTACGGCGCGCCCTCCACATATCCCAGGCCGCCTTGTCAGCGCTGCCGTCCGCGTCACGCCCTGCCGCGGTGGCCCCGTTCTCGCGCTCGATCCCCATCATCTCAGGTCGTCCTCGTACCTCATCTCGTTAGTTGGTAGTCGAGAATACCATATGTTTGTGTCTGGATTTGCGCAAATATCTACTTAGCATTCCGCGCGGTTCGCTCGCTTGTTTACCCTCCCCATATAGATTTGTAATTGCGGTAGGATTTAAGTGGTATAAATATATTTTGAAACTTATTGTTGAAGGATGCAATTGGGCTACTCTAGTACTCTGACGTGTGGAGCGGATGGGACTGAGGGTCGGGGTAGGCGAATCTATTGCGAAGGGAGAAATTTTATAGAGGTAACTGAAAGATAGAAGATTGAGGATGCACATGCTATCAGGGTTATAGTATCGCTGAAAAATGTTAGTTGTCCGCAACAAGGGTTTACATTACTATGCTAGACAGTGTTCAGAATGTATTTATAGTTTGCAGCAGGTATAACATTCCAGCTGGCTGTTCAGATGTGTGGTCCTGGATCGTTTTTGCCGCTACTATGGCATCAAATGTTGAATTTAGTACTTAATTGGACAAAAACCTATGTATGCTTCTGATGTTGTTTCAAGCAAGAATTACTGTGTTTTTTGGCATGTGAGATTTTACATTTGTTTCTGAAGCAACGAGATGGAAAATATTTAGCCTTTGTCTTTTTTTTTTTGAGAATACGCCTTTGTCTAGAATATGGTATCGCAAAAACTAATACTCATAGCCTAAAATATATCCGTAACACTTGTAGAAACATTAAAGTGTCAATAATGCTTATTCTTACCAGTCTTTATGTCGCTGAGATGCCAATATTGTATCTTAGTCAAACTTCATATGCTACCAATGTCATATTATCCATATGCTCATTATTGATTAATTTTTGCGTTCTGTAAAGGTGCCAACAGTGCTTTCTCATGGAACTTTAGACGCTTGCTCAGTTCAAATGAAAAACATCTGCCTGCACTGTCTGACCCAGATATTGAGTCTGCTCTTAAGGATTTGATGGCTGCTAGCTGGAATCAACTTCCACATTCTCTTGCAGAGGAAGCAAAGAAAGCAGTATCCAAAGCTACTGATGATGTGGCGGGTCAAGAGGCTTTGAGAAATGTATTCTGTGCAGCTGAGGCTTGCGAAGAATTTGGTGGAGTTTTAGTTACCCTAAGAATGGCTCTTGATGATCTTTGTGGGCTAACAGGCGAGGTTGGTACCTAATTGTCTCTATCGTCTTGTTCATGTTGTCTGTGCTGAGTTTGAACTCTTACCAAGCCTAATTTTTGCAGAACGTGGGACCCTTGCCTGGTTATGTAGAAGATGCTGTGAAATCCACATATAGTCGATACATGAAATATCTAGAATCCTTTGGCCCCGATGAACATTATCTACGAAAGAAAGTGGAGACTGAATTGGGGACAAAAATGATTCACCTTAAAATGAGGTGCAGTGGCATAGGGTCTGAGTGGGGAAAGGTATGTTTATCAGTTTATCTTGAATGTTACTTGCCCCACCAGTATGGTATACTTCAGATTCTGTTAGTACAACTTGAATTCACTATGTCCATGGTTATGTTGATGTTGTATTAGCTATGATATGGCATCATTTAGTTCCATTAAGGATGATGTTTAGCTGTTAATTGTTAGTAAGCTATTGGTCCATATATAGTATTTCCATGGTTCTAAAGATTTTTTAGCTGAGTTAGTTTTCACACTTTCTTCTACTTTGTGTCTTGAAACAGCAACATCAAATAGTATATTGGAATCAGCTCTGTTTTTTGTTTGTTCTGGCTAACCCAATTAGCTGTACAAGAGGACAATTTATTCTAAATATTGAAACGAAGACATGACATAGTCACATATATTTTGTTAGAGCCTTACGATAGGAGGGCGTAGCCGTGGCCTGGAGGTGCCCGAGGGCCGATGAAGGTTCCCCGAGCAGGCGTCTTGGCAGCGTGAAGGGGTAACAGGCCGGGGAGGAAGAGAAGAGCTTGGGGGACAAGACTTAACTTTATTGATTGCTATAGTTTTCCCGTACACATCTCCTCTTCATATTAGGGAGATTCCTATTTCTAATTTCTCTTGCAAAAGGAAACCTATCGCACTACGACTCGACTTCTTTCCACAGGAAACAAATATTTCTTTTCATAAGAAACCACCACTAGGGCTGCTGGGCAAATTGTAATAGTGGATTCCCGACTTAACAACTTTTAATGACTGAATACCTTGTTTATTGTTTCATTTTATTTGTAAAGAAAATACATTAAAACTTTCCACTACCCATGTAAGCTCTTTTAAGAAGTTTGGTACAACTTATGCTTCACATAAATATATTGATGTGTTAAATCAGTTTATCCTACAGGGCTTTGATTTTGTCATTTAGATTTCGAATTGAACACTGACATATATTGCCCTTATTTCGTGCGATATTTCATCAAGAACTGTTTCCTTTAATCTGGAGTGAGGTAACAAACAATATAACAGCAACAAGAACATAGCCTTTTATCCCAATCAAGTTGGTTTAGGCAATGAGGTAACAAACAATCATAAATAAAACCAGCTCTGGGGTTTACCGCCATGAAACAGTTAATCCAAACTCTGGCTACCGAATTATATCGGTCCGCCCTATTCTGTAGTCATCTTCAAACTCAAAATTACTACTAACATGTCTCCCTTCTGCATGTTTTACCATAAGCTAAACAAAACACAAGCCATTTTCTGGCTAGTTGTCTTGTCATCCTACATGTTTGTCTGTGTATCCCATCAACATACAAACTGGCCACTGCAGGAAGCTTAGCTAGTATATTATGTACTACCTCTGTTCGGATTTAATTGACTTCAATCAATACGTTATTTGTTCATTAGGCTTCTCTCCTCCGCGTCGATTAAATAGGAACGGAGGGAGTATGTATGTATGTTTTTTCGAAACACTTTGATGCAGCGGTGTCTGCTGTCATCGTTGCATAGAAGGGACATGCAGTTATCTTTTTTTTCCTGGCACCCTCATAACATGTGCAGCAGAATGATGTTTTGCCTGTACAATACTGCTGATTTCCTTGTGTTTCCTGGACTGAAGTTTGTTCAGTTTACTTTAATTCAGCGTACTCCCTGCTCCTGAATCCTGACGCTCTTATTTCGCTTGCAGGTCACTCTGATTGGTACCTCCGGGATCTCTGGATCCTATGTTGAGCTAAGGGCATGATGGAAGCCTGCTGATAAGAACGGTGGCAGAAGTGCAGAACATTGGATGGGTGCTGGGTATTATTCTTTTTCATTTCACGTGTCGCTAGCGTGCCAATAACAATGAAATCTTGAGACGTACGTGCACACTTACATAAATTGTTGGGTGCTGTAATAAATCGCAAGTATCAGGTTCGTGTTACTCCCTCTATACCGGTTTAGTAGGCTCAGGCTGATCATAGTGGGGAGTAACTTAGACTAGTAACATATATGTTACTAGTCTAGGTTATTATCTTCATAGTGGGTAATAACTTATATGAGGTGTCATACATTATATCATTTATTATGTTGTAGACTCATCTTGCTTTGAGGTGTGTGATGTTATGGTAACATAGCTAGTTACCACCTCACTTTTTTTTTCATTTATTAGCATACCATGTCACTAAAGTGCCTTGAGATGTGTGATGTTACTAGCTATGTTACTCCTTGGAGATATACGAAAAAATAGAGCTTGATTCGGCAGTTAATACGTGATTTACTCCTTGGAAACCGGTATTGCTTTATTTCCGCTGATTTCCAACGGATCGGTGCATGCAAAACAAGCAGGGTCATCCAATGCATGTGATCAATTAGGAGGCAGTAATCAAAACAACCAATGCATGGGCTTAATTTCCTTAGAACGTGGGCATGGACTCGCTCTTTTGCATTCTCTCGTTAACTAGCGCATGGATCGGTGGGAAAAACACAGTTACCAGCGCCTCCAAACGATGAATATCGCCCAATCGATGATCACCTAAATCGTAGCGCCTGCTCTAGCAATCTCAATAAACCGGTATGGAGGGAGTAATATTGTTTTACTCCGGGATGTGTGCACATGAAGTACTCCCTCCTTTTTTTTTACAAGGCGTATCTTCAATCCCTCAAATTTTCAGAATGAAGGCATGTCCCATTAATTACAGTTTTAATTGGACCGGTGCTCTCTTTCCTTTCTCCTTCCAATTCTGCATGCATGTGGGAACACTTCAGTTTTTGTTGAGGTGTGAATGTACTACGGTTTGCATGCAGCGCAACTTTTGATCCTTGTTCACACCGTAGCTATTCCCATTCCTTGGTGTATTAAAGTACACCCATTTGTTGTGCTATTCTTTCAAGCAACAAGGTGGAAGCCAAATGGAGAAGGATGGAGAAGGAGAGATGGAAGACCTCCATGGAAAAGGAGAGATGGAACACGTCCATGGTGAAGGAGAGGTGGACGGCGTCAATGTAGAAGGAGAGGTGGAGGGCGAGTTTGATGCCGTCCAAGTCGAGGAGGATGGCGATGTGGAGATGACGCAAGGCCAAGTAGAAGAGATGGAGGATGAATTTCGGAGGGTTCATAAAAACATCGAAAATCTATTTGATAAAGTGGATCGTGCAACCAACTTCGACTCTACAGATGCAAGGATTTCGGCTAGGTACGTCCAAACCGCAAACCTCGTGCAAGATGTGGTACACAGAACCTACTCCAACCCGACCTCAACTTGCGAGGTGTGCATTCATCCAGCTTTGTGCCTCAAGTGTGATATCCGCGGTGATCCTTCCATATTCATTTGCTTAGGATGTAGGCTCCCGGTACCAACAGATTGGCGTTGTTGCGAAGCTTGCGGAAATCCTTGCCTGTGTGACAACTTTTGGTGCAAAGATTGTGCGACTACGGTGGCGATAAACAAAGATGGTGCAAAGATTTCCTTCCCGATTTGAGCTTTCGATTGTTTTTTACCCCTGTAATGCCGCCACCGTTTTTGGCCTCCTGCCATACCTTTTTTTTTACAGGGCGTATCTCTCGTTTCCTCTGGGCCCAAGGTGCTCCACGATTGGAGGAAACAAACAGGCGCGACGCAACGATTTTGAAGGAGATGCGCCTAAGTATTTCCAAAAAAAAAACGCTTAGTAACCTCCCCGTCCAGTAAAAGAAGGAAAGAAGCGCATGCATTGGTGGAGACGGTTAACAGCGAAAATTTAGCGAGTTTCTTTCGGCCCGCGCCTGTTTCCTTCTCCCCCGCGCGATGAGATCCTTGCCCGTAATGGTACTGGTAATAGGTTGAAGCATGGAGTTTCTAAAGCTGTCGCACTAGCTTGTGAATGTCCTAGGAGAATAGTGCAAAGGGTATGGCAGGAGGCCAAAAACGGTGGCGGCATTACAGGGGTAAAAAACAATTGGAAGCTCAAATCGGGAAGGAAATCTTTGCACCATCTTTGTTTATCGCCACCGTAGTCGCACAATCTTTGCACCAAAAGTTGTCACACAGGCAAGGATTTCCGCAAGCTTCGCAACAACGCAAATCTGTTGGTACTGGGAGCCTACATCCTAAGCAAAGGAATATGGAAGGATCACCGCGGATGCCACACTTGAGGCACAAAGCTGGATGAATGCACACCTCGCAAGTTGAGGTCGGGTTGGAGTAGGTTCTGTGTACCACATCTTGCACGAGGTTTGCGGTTTGGACGTACCTAGCCGAAATCCTTGCATCTGTAGAGTCGAAGTTGGTTGCACGATCCACTTTATCAAATAGATCTTTGATGTTTTTATGAACCCTCCGAAATTCATCCTCCATCTCTTCTACTTGGCCTTGCGTCATCTCCACATCGCCATCCTCCTCGACTTGGACGGCATCAAACTCGCCCTCCACCTCTCCTTCTACATCGACGCCGTCCACCTCTCCTTCTCCATGGACGTGTTCCATCTCTCCTTCTCCATGGACGTCTTCCATCTCTCCTTCTCCATCCTTCTCCATTTGGCTTCCACCTTGTTGCTTCAAAGAATAGCACAGCAAATGGGTGTACTTTTATACACCAAGGAATGGGAATAGCTACGGTGTGAACAAGGATCAAAAGCTGCGTTGCATGCAAACTGTAGTACATTCACACCTCAACAAAAACTGAAGTGTTCCCACATGCATGCAGAATTGGAAGGAGAAAGGAAACAGAGCACCGGTCCAATTAAAACTATAATTAATGAGACATGCCTTCATTCTGAAAATTTAAGGGGTTGGAGATGCGCCCTGTAAAAAAAAGGAGGGAGTACTAGTCAACAGTAAATACTTTCAGCTATGGTCACCTGACCCAAACCTTGCGTTGAAATATTGGGCCTAGATCTTGTCCATGAGTTATTTCAGATTTCAATTTATAATTCTCAAAAGTCTAAATATGTGGCAGCCCAATTGTGATTCAGCCAAGTTGGTGGCTGCACGTGAGTGGAGAGGTGGGTGCTAAATTTAGGCCCAGTTTTTTTGAAGCTTCTAAACAGCTTAGAGGTGAAAATAAGCTAAAGCTGAAAAGAACTCGATTTTAAGCCGTTTCCGTGGACAGTCGTTTCCCACAATTCCTTCACAATTTGGGGAAGCTACCGAACCCCAGCTTTTCACAGCTTCCGAGCTCCACCGAAACGGTACATGGCTATACCCCTATTCCTTAGTCTAATTACATGCAAATGCCACCGAAGAGGGCAGTCACAAACTGAAACGTTTTCCTCCATCGACAACTCATACCAAATCGACTCGTCCTCGCCACATGTGCTACGGTTCCTCGCAAGATCTCTGCCGCCGCCACCCCTGCGGCCGGCAACTCTGGCCGCCGCCCGCACCCGCCAAATAGTTCCCAGCACCCACCCCGTTCCATTGCATGGAGGAAGGGCAGGCCACGCTGACTCTCTGCACCTCGTCGGCCAGATCGGGCGGAGCGATGGGCCCTGGCGCGGAGCAACTCGTCCTCCCTCTACTGCGGCCCTCGATCGGCGCTGCTCCCATGGCTCTGGTGGTTGCACGCCCCTCCATGTTATAACAACTAGAGAGAGGGAGTTAGACCATGTTATAAGTAGAGTTGTTCCACCAATTGGTAACAACATCTTCACCGGCGATCTCTAAATACTAGACGATAGCACACATGCTGGCTATGTATTGGGATCGCCGTTCACACAAGCCGGCTAAAAGTGTTTATGTGCCCACACAGTTATCCCCAAAACTAACTTCCAATAGGAAAAAAGGAGGAGAGAGAGAGGAAGGTGTGGTCCTTGAAATTTATTTGACTGCATGTGGGTCACATACAAGACAATCTGTCCTGGAGTTGTAGTAGAGTTGGCGCCGGCGTCCCCGATAATCTCCTTTCGCACATGGTTCGGTTGATGCTGGCTGGTGTTTTTGTTGGACTCATGATGACGTGGATTTCGTACAGGTATCGCCAGTGTGTGCATTTTCACTCACTAGGACCCCAAATCACTGTCGGCTACGATTTGGAGTTCCCCGTGAAGATGCTCTAATATAGTGAGAAAAGAATTGGTTATTAGTACACGTGCACTCCTCCGCTTCCTGCCTCGTAGGATTTTCCAAAGTCGTTCTACTTAAAAGTCTTGCTAGCTGACATATGACACAATCATATTTTAAACAGAAGGCCAAAGGCCCGGCCATATATATATAGCCCCACAACACCAATTCGACGCTACAACGCACGCACCACCACGCCTGGTACCTTAAGTCATACAAGAATCAAGACCACAAGTTCGGAAACACCGCGCATCCTAGAGTACCAACAGATAACAGGATCCACACACGCGCAAACACCCGCCGACGACGGAGGGCACTGCCGAGAGCGTTGCACCGCCCGAAGCTCATGTCCTCGTCGCCCCATGGAGCCGCCTAACCTCGGCAGTCGCCACGTCCAAGAGTCTCCGGTCCGTCTGTCTGACCAGAACCCTCCATCCATGCATATGAATAGACATTTTGAACATAGCATCAGCCGGGCTGCCAAGGACCTTTCCTTCAATAGCTAGCTTATTGCGAACATTCCAGAGCGTCCAACATTGGGCCGCAAAGGTAAACCAAGCTAATCTACGGAGGCGCCCCGACAAACCCTGGACAATAGCGATAAAATCCCCAACCCCTGTTGGGTTCCAAGCGCACGACAGGATCTCCCTAATCCCTGCCCACATAAACTTGGCCAAGTGGCAGTTGAAGAAAATATGATTGCAATCCTCGAACTCCCCACAAAGCGCACAATCCCCATTCGAAGGGCCGTGACGCTTGGCCAGCTGCTCTCCCGAGGGCAGCCGCCCCCTAATCAACTGCCAAAGGAAGACCTTGATCTTCGGGGGGACCCTAGTCCTCCACACTTCCTTGAAGTGCGTGATCGCCGCCCCGTGCGACAATTTGAGGTATAGGGAATTGGTGGAGTAGCAACCCGACTCCTCCAGCGCCCAAGACACTTTGTCCTCACCCGACCTCATCGGGTTTAGATCAAAGATCCGGCACAAATTCTCCCATTCCACTCGTTCCGGTAGCGTGAAGCTTCGCCTAAAGCGTATGCACCAGCCCGTCTCAGAACGAACCTCGGCGACCATCGCGAACTGATTATCGCAGCAAGCGAACAGCCTCGGGAAGAGGCCGCGGAGGGGACCCCTGCCCGTCCACCAATCTTATCAGAAGAACGTCTTCCTCCCATCCTGCACAAGGTGTTTAGCTCCCAACTTAAAGTACC
>NC_061514.1:136256197-136337185 GCF_022539505.1 Lolium rigidum
TTTGATCTTGTGGATGGCATTCCAAAACTGGGAGCCCTTCGTAGGAACCTCGGGGGAGAAAAGGTCATTGTTGCCCAGGTACTTAGCTCTAAGAAGGTCGGCCCACAGACCCTCCTCATGCTGGTACAATTTCCAAATCCATTTGACCATCAGCGCAATGTTCATGCGTTTAGTATTGAGGATCCCCAGACCCCCAAATGCCTTTGGTCTACAAACCGTGTCCCAGTCTACCATGTGGTATTTCCGTTTGGCGTTGACCCCTTCCCAAAAGAATCTAGCCCTAGTTTTGTTCATAGCTCCATGTGTCTTGTCATGGAGAAGGTACATGCTCATTGCAAACATTGGCAGGCTGGATAAGCAGGAGTTAGTGAGCTCGAGCCTACCAGCCGAGGCCAGGAAGAGGCCTTGCCAAGGGTCAACCCTATGACCCACCTTCTCGCCGTAGAAGGTCCAGTCTGCCGCCGAGAGAGATTTGTCACTCACCGGCAAACCCAAGTACTGCATTGGGAGAGAGCCCAGCTTGCAGTTGAGCCCATCGGCCACCCACCTCCGCTCTGCTTCTGTAACCCCTGTTACAATGGCCTCGCTCTTCAGGAAATTAATCTCGAGTCCCGACATGTTTTCAAAACATAATAGGATGAGCTTGAGGTTGGCCACCCCCACCCTAGAGGGCTCGATCATGATCATGGTATCATCTGCGTACTGGAGGTGCATAACACCACCAGGTATGAGATGAGGCACAACACCCTGTATGTGACCCGACTCCCTGGCTCTCGAAAGGATAGCCGCCAGCGAGTCTACCATGAAATCGAACAGGATTGGGGATAGGGGGTCACCCTGTCGCACTCCCCGTGCATTTCAGAAGAAACCCCCAATCTCCCCATTGACATTGACCACCGTTTGTCCTCCGGAGACCAGTTGCAAGAGGCGGTGAACCACCATTGCCGAGAACCCTTTCTTGAGCAACACCTCCCGCAGGAAATCCCAACTGACCCGATCATATGCCTTCTCAAAGTCCAGCTTAAGCAAAAGACCTCCTAGTTTGTTAACCCTCAGCTCGTGGGCAATCTCGTGAAGCGCGAGAACCCCCTCGTGCAAACACCGACCCTTAATGAAAGCCGATTGGCTCCTATCTATGGTCCTGTGGGCAATCGGAGCAAGCCTCATAGCGTACGCTTTCGCCACAAACTTAAAGATAACATTAATCAAGGCAATCGGTCTGGACTGTCTGATGTTATCCGCGCCCTTCACCTTAGGAATCAAAGAGATGATCCAAAAGTTCAGCCTCGCTACATCCACCCTCCCTAGGGCGAAATCGTTCAGGATTGTGAGAATTGGCTCCCTCAAGATTCCCCAGAATTTCTTGAAGAACAAGACCGGCAAACCGTCAGGTCCCGGAGCTGAATCAGGCTTCATATCGGCTAGCACCGCATCCAGCTCCTCTGGAGTAAAGGTCACCTCCAACTCCACATTCTCCGTGTCCAAAATCCTCTTATCTTCCGGCCACAGATCGTTTGCTAAGGAGAACGCCCTCGTCTCTCCCTCTGCGCCCATTAGGTTCTGGTAGAACTGGTACACATGGTCCACCAGATCCGCCTGATCATAAACCTCCCCAGCTTCTGTAATAAGTCTCGGAATGGAACACTTACGCCTTCGACCATTGGCGATCGCGTGGAAGAAGGCCGTGCAGGAGTCTCCCTTAAGGGTCCATCTGACTCTACTCCGCTGGCGCCAATACTCCTCCTCCACACCGTCGAGGTGGACAATCTGGTCCTCCAGGTGATATCGGAGAGCCCATCCCTCCTCATCAAGGCCCTGAGAATCAGCTAAGTGGTCCAGATGCTGAACCCTACGCATAAGGTCCTCCTTGGCGGCCCTTTTTTCTTTCCCTAAGTTCGCCCCCCATCCCTTGAGGAACTGGCGTAAGCTCCTAGAGATGCATTGCCAGAGGTCAATGCTGCATCGATGCGGCCCCTGCACATGGATACACTCAAGGATCTTGCCCTTGAGAAGCTCTACGAACCCATCCACCCCAAACCACCATGTCTGGAAGAAAAAGCGGGACGATCTCTTAATCCCTTTGTCCCCATCATCCAGAATCAGTGGGGTGTGATCGGACCCAATCCTTGTGATCGCCTGCAGCGATCACAAGGGAAACAACTGCTCCCAAGCAGGAGAAACAAAGACCCTATCAAGCACCGAGCGAATCGGGACAGCTTGTTTGTTCGTCCAGGTAAAGCGAGCGCCCGCTCTGTGCAGCTCCCTAAGGGATAGGGCCGCCACCACATCATTGAACCGGCGCACCCTTGGCCAATTCACAACGCCATTACTCTTATCCAACGCCCTTCGGATGAGGTTGAAGTCGCCACCACTGGAAGATTGCAGGCGCGCACCTCCGCCCCAAGCTCGTCCAAGAACTCCCCAGTCCTCGCAAGATCCGCCGGGCCATAAACCAGGATGAAGCACCACTTCTTTCCCAAGTCGAGTTAGGGTTTTGCCACTATGTCTCCTTGTATCGTCACCGTAGTTTACTCCATCCCGTCCATGGTCGTGCACATGTGAACTGGAAACCAGGTCTCTGAAACCAATCGCATTAATGATCTTGTACGAATTAGGTGTTTGGAAAATGCTCCGCGTGGGTGCTTATGTCTTCATCGCGGATCGTCTACCATTCAAGTTGGACGGTTCTAAGACTAATTAACATGTAATTATTGCCTACTTATTTAACACCGTCTGCAGCACAAACAGACTGCCATACTGGTGAGTTGCATGGAAACCGGTCGTAATTTTTGTCCTCTCCATGCTCTTGGCGCACCGGCATTTGGCAAGGCTACGTGAAAGCGTGCCCTGTATGGCGGTATGTCCTTTCCCCTAGAAGAAACCTGGCAAATGCGTGACGCCCACACGGGCAGCGTTGCGTGCAAGACGGTGGAGAATGATGGCACCCAAAACGAAACAAAGTCAAGAGGGCCGCGCGCGCGAGCGCGTGCGTGAGCGTCCCGATCGATCGTCGACGGTGCGGCAGCGGCGTGTCGGTCGTTCCGCACGCATGCATTATTAGGGCATCTCCAGCAGCGCGATGTAAACGGATGCTGAGCGACCGCCCGGGGAAATGCGTCTAGCACCAACTCCAGCGGGGCGACGCAAAGTGACCGAGCTGTCCGCGGAGACGCAAACCTGGCCCAAATATGCGCCAGATTTCCGTCTCGTCCGCTCGCTTCCCCACGGGCCCTCATGGCAGCGACCCAGGTTCGATCGGCCTCGAATTCACAACGCGCGCCGGTGTGGCAACCGCGCCGATCAACCGCCACAATGGAGTGCCGAACCGCCGCGGAAGAGCAACCGCCGACCTCTTCGTTATACGCGTCGCCGTTAATCCCCGCATATTATAACCCCTGCGTCTACGGTAATTCAAGTTCAACCGCCTCCTTCTTCTTCCTCTTCTTCTTCTCCAACACCGGCACGTCATAGGCGACTACACGCTGCCGTCCGACTCGGAGAGCGAGGGCAAGTCGCCTGGATTTCTGCATTGGTGGAAATCCCCTACGACGCCAAGCGATCTGGGCTCCACGCCCAGCGACCCTGCCTCCACGCCGAGTGAGGAGGAGGAGGACGGAGGCGGCGATGGCAGCGACGCCGAGGACGAGGAGGAGGGGCAGGAGGAGGAGGAGGACTCCGACACCAAGTTCGCCCGGTTGGAGGCGCAGGAGGCGGCGGACGACAAGGCGGCGGTAAGGAAGAAGTCCAGGGCCCGGGCAAGGGCGCTGGTGCGGGCGGCGCATCGTCGTCCGTTCACCGACGACGACGACAAAGACGTCATTTCTTCCAGTTTCAACTCCTCGACAGGCGCGTCGTCCTCCAGTTCCGACGAGGAGGTGACAAGCAAGAGGCGCAGGAGTTTCGACGACGAGGCAGGACCTTCTAACAAGAAGGCCAAAAATTAGTTTTAGTTTATATGTTTTTAAATTTGTTCTTCTTTGTATGTTAAATATGTTTGAATCTATTCGATTGAAGTATCCGGTTAATTGTTTAGACTATAATCTATTCGATTGGAGCAACATGACATCATTGAGTACTACTTTTCACGTTTAAACTTGCTCATTCAACAAAAATGAAAAGAAGTAGCACAAAAAAAACACTTGCATGTCCAATATGCGTCGGACCGTTGGAGGTATCCCCTGATGGAAACGAACATTTCGTCCATCGCGGTCATTTTGGCGTCCGCCAGGCGACGCAGGGCGTCCGAAATGTCGTAGCGCCCCTGGAATGGGAGGTGGCAATTTGGCTCATAGGAGCAAATGCTCTCATTATATAAAATAATTAAAAAACAATTTTAAAAATGTTAAAAAATTCTGATATAAATTTGTTGGTGTACATCTTGACATTCTATGTTAGTGCACAAATTTTCGTGGAGAAACAACATTTTATATGGCGTGTACAAAAAAGACAAAAAAATATCCTATACGTAGTCGTGTTATAGCATCAAAACTTGTCTTTTTCACAATTATTTTTTGTTTTTTTTAAAACTTGTGTACCAACATAAAATGTCTAGATGTACATGTAAAAATTTAGTTTAGAATTTTTTGACACTTTGAAATGTGGATTCACATAATGAGAGCATATGCTCCTATGAGCCAAAGTACATTTCCCCCCTGGAATGCCCTTAGTCAACAGCGAGCGAGCGAGCGACGCCGGCCTGATATGGAGCTCTTTCGTCAAAGCGGTCACATGCATGGAGGGCGAGAATTCCGTGCCACCGCCCCGGCCGTCCGGCGCCGGCTGGAAATCGGCGAACCGCGGTACGTGCGTGCGGCCGTGCGCTCGGGGAAGGCCGGCGTCGACGTCGTGCGGCAGGATGGTTGTTGGTTGCTTCTGCGTCGTGCGGGCGGCGAGCCACTGTTGCCTTGGCTCCAATTTATTAGCCAGCCAGGGCCGTCTGCGGCCGCACCACCCATTGTCATCCCCGCTGCAGGTCGAGCGCCGGCCGGCTACTGTGCCGCTCTCGGTTTACACCATCGCTGGCCGCACAAACGCACCTATACGTGTCGGACGTCGCACGGCCGGTCTTCGCCGGACCTAGGACCCAAATCGACGTTGCTCTTCTCCTACACGCACGCGTGCTTTCCCTGCCTTTCTGTTTGGGGAAGACTCGTATATATACACTAGTAGAAAATGGTGCTTTTGCACCGATCGGTAAGGGCCATATGCACCGGATGCTCAACCGGTGCAAAGCATTCGGTGCAAAAGGCCACCTCTTTTGCACCAGTTCAGTTGCGAACCGGTGCTAAAGGGGTCACCACGTGGCGGCTGTCGGGCGCCCGAACGAGAGGACTTTTAGCACCGGTTCGTATTGCGAACCGGTGCTTAAGGGTCTGTCGCTGACCGCCCAAACGCACATATAGGTGTCGGACGTCGCACGGCCGGTCTTCGCCGGTCCCAGGACCCAAATCGACGTTGCTCCTCCTACACGCACGCGTGCTTTCCCTAGCTTTCTGTTTGGGGAAGACTTGTATAGGACCGTTTTATTACATGAGATCATAGGATCAGCTCACATATAACTTATTTTTAAAAATTGCAAAAAAATATGAAACTTCTATACAACATACCTATGGGCTGTATTTACAACTTCAAAAAAAATCAGCTCAAAAGTCCACCTACAGGTAGAGAACAAACAATATAAACTCTACTGTAAATAGTGTCGGCTTCACGTGAACATGATTTTACACAATTCGCCATCTAAGATGTGTTCTTTTTTGTTATTTAAGTGTAGGTTGAGTTTGAAGCTGCGATTTTTAGGGGTTGCATATATAGCACATAATATGGTTGTTGTAAAAAAAACGTTTTTTGGAATATTTCAACATATTTTGTATGTTCAGCAAAAAAAAACCTAAACGGGGGCAAAAGCTTTGCCCCATTCTATTATTTAAGGAGAAGTTTAACAAGTTTACAAAGCCGATACAAGGTTAATGAATACATGAATCACTCTCCCGGAATCAAGTCTCCCAAACGTTTCGCACCTGACCACATGTCTAATCCTATCAAAGACAACATGTGTGGACGACTTGCTTGTTGCGGAAGACCCTAGTGTTTCGCTCGCACTAAATCTCCCAAGTTATGAGTAAAGTAAGGGAATGCATGACCTTACAGTTGGGAAGACTCTTGGCCGCCATCATAATCGACCAATCTTTTCTGCTTAGGCCGGCCCAAAGGGAGTATCCATGGCAGTCATCCCAATAAGCAATCCCACAATTAGGTTCCAAAGTCAAATGGAGAAGCGACAATGCACAAAGTGGTGATCAATAGATTCGATGCATTGCTTGCAAAGGGGGCAAAGACCACAATTAGGCCAACATCATTTGGCCAACCGGTTGGCCATCCAAACTCTATTTTGTGTGACAAGCCCAAGCCTTCCATACCGTGCCATACATAGCGGACTTGATCAAACCCAAGAATTGCACTTCATAGGCGGATTTGGTGGAGTATTGGCCGTTGGGGGCAAGTCTCCAAGAGATGTCATCTTCGGCAAACTCGTTGAGTTGGATGGTGGACAAAAGTGTCCAAAGTTCAAGGAATCGGTTGAAGTGGTCAATGGTGAATTTCTTCTCAAGGTCAATATCTGTCACCCAAAAGTTGCCATGCAAGACTTTTGAGACAACATAATTTTTGCGTTTGGAGATGTAAAAAATTACGAGGGCACCAAAATAGACTTTGTTACGGCCCTTCGCTTTCGTTGGCCTTGGCTTCAATGGAAAGACCCTAATAAAATTTCGGCGGGATCCGGTAACCCTTGTACCAAAGAGGATATGGAAATTTTCTACGCCATTACCGACATCTATTTGGGGAATGGCAACAAAACCACGTTTTGGCAAGCTCCTTGATTCGGTGGGAGGACACCTATTGATGTTCAACAAAATTGATCTCACAGATTCTATACAAAGTCAGATCCTAACTAAGTTCCCCCCTTTCCGTTTCCTCACGCCAGCGTTTGTATCTACGTTGTGTACAGCCCAGGTAGTAAATCACCCTGCCCTCAAAAAATAAACAAAAAACTAGTAAAGCACCCTCGGGTCTCTTATGGTAGAAACTGCTAAATCGGTTGTTTCTATGGAGCCTAGCTTGTTCACGGGAAAACGATATTGTTACTCATGCGCTCGCACTGTACTCTAGTCACTGGCCCCTCCTCTCTCTCCCGCTCCCTCTCTCTCTCTCTCTCTCTCTCTCTCTCACACACACACACACACACACACACACACACACAGGTCCCATCAACCGCCTCATTGTGCCTCCTCCAAACTCGTGGATGGTCCACGAGTTTGGAGCTGGCGGTATCTGTTGAAGTGTATAAGTAGATTGCCTAGCCCTTTCCATCAGTTCGGACTTTTGGTTCAATTGGCTAGTGCATGAAGCTTAACATGGTATCAGAGCCCAAGGTCTCGAGTTCGAGTCCTGGCTTTCACAATTTATTCTAAAAATTATCTCCTCTCCCCTCTCCTCGCAGCCGCAGCCGCCGCCCGCCCCGGCCCTCTGCCGCCGCCTCTTTGCCTCTGACTCTACACGTGTTGACTTGTCTTCTCGTTTTCCTGTCACACGTGAGAGGGGGTGTTGAAATGTATAAGTAGATTGCCTAGCCCTTTTCATCAGTTTGGACTTTTGGTTCAATTGGCTACTGCATGAAACTTAACAGTATCCACGACGCGGTGGCACCGATTGGCCAGGTCGTGGTGCCGCTATTAAATCGGTCGTCCCACAGCCCCCCCCCCCCACACACACACACACCAACACCCACGCAAGTACACGTCAAGCAGAGCGGCGGCCATGGCGGCGGGGGAAAATAGCTCTAGCCGGGAGATGGAGGTCCCTTCGGGCTTCGTCCCTTTGCCGTGGCATGCTCTTCCACAAGTGGGGGCCCTCCGACAAATACGCCGATCTTGTTGGGAAAGTGGTGCAAAAACATGGTGCAACTGCAGTGGAAGGGTGACAAGCTTGCCCTCTTCAAAGGCTGGAGCAACTTTGCCTGGAAAGCTGCCATGGTCTTCAATGGCACACTCGTATTCACCTACAAGAACGACGGCTTCCAGCTGCAGATGTACAGAGTGGGCACCTCCGTGGAGGTTGTCTGGGTCATGTCAGCCACCCTGGAGCTAAATCTTGCTTGTCAATGAAAGTTCTGGTGATGTTTTTGCTCAGCTGATGATATTGTGTTGTAATGTTGGCCTGTAGAGACTTACAAAATCCTGCTTTTGCTTATGTTTTGTTCTAGTACTAGTGTTGTCCTGTAGAGGTTTAGAACATATCTTCGGTGTCAGGGATGTGTGTCCCTGGTGTAATTAGTAGGCTCAAGTACTTGTCTCTTAGTTGTCTAATACCTGTAGTTTGGTACTAAGTCTGTTGGATGTCAACATGATATGTACTTCCTCCGGATCGGTCTAAAAGGCGCGCACGCAATTCAAGATAAAGTTTGACCGTTAAATTGGTCAATGAAATATAAATTCTATATCTACAAAATTTATATCATTAGATTCGTATTCAAATAAGGTTTCCAATGATATAATTTTTGTAACATATATTCTATATTTTATTGACTAAAATAATGGTCAAAGTAATTTCTTGAACTACGTGCGCGCTCAGGAGGGAGTAGTATGCTTTCAATTGCCCTTTTGTTGTGTGTAATGTGTGCTACGGTAACTTTACCATAATGCATATCACTTGTTCGAACCAAAATAGCTACAAGGTGACAACTGAACACACGTGTAGTGACTTTTCTCAGCCAGCAAGGATTTTCTTGTCAACCAAAGAAAGTGACACTTGGGTACCTATAGATGCAGCCTATGTGCCACTAAACGAAGTGCAAATTTTGGTCCGTGACTTGTTTCGAACATGCTAATACCACGAAGCCTGCCCCACGGAGCGAACACGCCCCGAGTCTCTGAAAGATGCTGCGTTTTCTTTGAAGTGTCGTAACTTGAAGAAGATCTTTATTTCAATGATATACTCGAGCAACTTTTTATATTGTATATGCATGCATCTGTGTAGACGTTTGTGCGGACACCTCAATCGCTATCTGCAAAGTGGATGCAAGACTCAAAGTTCAACTGAGACAGAATTAGAAGACACAGAGGTAGCGACGGGGAATCGTTGCCTTTTGGCTGACTGCTTCTCTCCTGCAGATAACCTGCTACCAAGTCCCGGAGACAGAAATAAGCAGTGTGCAATACTGCAATGGCCATTTGCACCGCAGACATGCATGTATTTTTCCATGCAACTATCATCACATGATATTTTCCACTTCCTCTGATGTCTGATCCATAATATGTACGAAACTTTTTAAATTAAATCCATCCATAATAAGTGCCATACTTGAGTTAAAACTTGATCAGATATAAACTAAGTGCCGACAGAGGAAGTACATAATTGATTACATGATGTATGCATGCAAGTCGTTTCGTTATTGATTTACGTACTATCTTTTGTGCGAAGCGGTCAAACCGTGTTTGTTGGTTTAGATGTCGCACTTGGCGTACCCGTGCTGCCATGCATTGCTACCAGCACCGGGGAACACGTCAAAGATTTGCAAGTGATGAGAAGTCTACCCTCGAGGGACCAGGAAAAAAGCAAGCGAGCATGACCCGAAGCGTCATGTCATGTCACACGACTCGTCCCCCTTCTCATCCACGCCTGCATGTCTTTCCACCCATATATTTCACAGATTGTCACAGGCAAAAGCGCTGAAACAGTGAAACCAACCACTCCCTCTCCCTACTGGTCACTCATCTGCACAGGAGGGTGCTTAATTATCGACGACATGACATCCTAACACAAATATTCAATTAGCGTACAGTGATACTTGCACCAATTACACTGTGGATGGTACGATTAGATTAGATTGATAATATGCATGAGATACTCGATTAAAAAAGAATTAATGTTCGTCGAAAGAAAGGAGTAGTTAAAGGAAAGTCGCCGATTGTTGGCCATGGCCAACATTTTGTCAACGCTGGCCCTGCATTTCTGCTCACACCAGGTCCATGCTGCAGGAAAGCCATTAGCGCACGGCTCTACAGACACACAGAGAGTGAGAGTGAGAGACAAATGCTGCAGCAGTATATATCGATCATCCTTTAGCTTTACTAAAGAACAAGGGAGATAGCTAGCCTTTGCAAAAGAAGCAGGCATCAACAACTCAGCTCCAAAGGTAAGGAACGAACGAACTCTCTCCAAGAATAGTTGTTACACACGCCAAACCTACTCCTCGATCAGTGCCGGCCATCTCTTTCCGACGTACGCGCGCTAGCTAGCTATGGCGAGTAACCACTTCTCCACACTAGCTACGTATAGATTAATCTACGATTAACCAACCAACCATGTGTCACAATAATCGTATCTATGCAAGATCTGTTTTCTATAATCTATATACTCTATTGATCCGCCTGCAACTAAATAGTTCTCTTTGCTTCACGGCTTCTCCAGCTGGCTGTCGAGGCCGACGGCGTTGTGCCCCTTCGACGGGCCGGATGGCGGTACCGGGGCCCTCGGCAGGAACCCCAAGAAATGGTTGGCTGCGCCTCCGGCCAGCGGCCGAGCCCTGAAGGGCTGCATGCCCCTCGAAGCGTTGCAGCTCGGCGCCAGCGCCAGGAGGAGGAGAGCGAGCAGGACGAGCCACCGGAGCTGCTGCCGCGGCGGAAGAGTCGTCCTCCTCGTGCTTCTCGCTCGCCGGCAGCAGCGCTCCATGCACGAAGCGGAGCACGGAAGGTGGACGGTGGGCAGAGAGCTGCTGGTGGCGCCTGGCGTGGGTGGAGGGTTTGTGGTTTGAGGCGTACGTGATGAGCCGGCGAAGGTTTTGGTCAGTGGGAATGGCGGGGAGGTTTGGAGGAGGGAGGCGACGGTACGGTGGTGTGTATGAGCTTGGGTGTTGGAGAGAATGAGCGTGCGGACACTGGTGGAGTCATCAAATTTATATGCCAGCTCTCCCTATGTAGACTTCCCTGTCATGGACTTGTTCACAGCAAAGGAGGTGAAGGAAAAAATGCAACCCCACATGCATGCTGTCATTCTCTGAGGCTCTGTTAGGCTAAGGCGTGTTTGCAATATACAAATAAAACCCTTGGTGACATGTGCTCCAATGAAGTATTCCTAGTACTCTTGCAAATAAGTCACTCAATTTTAGTTACTTATAAGCGAATCTAGACAAATCCGGACCACTCATTTCGGAATGGAGAAAGTATAATGCTTCTAAAACGAACCAAAGTTTGTACGGAGTAAAAAAAAAGGTATACCTGCCATAGTTTACTGTTACGGCCTGACTCTTAGAGCATCCACGGTGCGATGCTTATTTAGAGATGCTAGGCTATTATTCCCGGTTGACTGGTGGCTACGATGTTAAATCCTGGTCTCACATGAGGCATCGATGCAAAAAAAAAAAAAAAAAAAAAAAAAAAAAAACTAGTGTCTCGCACTTCTTCGCTTTTGGCATGCGGCGTGAGAAGCGGAAGTTTCAGTTGGAGCCCTTTGTGTTCATTCCGAGCGGCTTCCTTGTCCTCCCACTGCTCTCCTCTCCCCCTCCTCCTTGAGAGTCCATCAGGTGAGACCGGGCCGACCCCGAGCCCTCTTCGGCGGCGCTGCCGGCTGGAGATGGCGAAGGGGAGGCGCTGGAGCTGTAGATAGGGTTAGGTTTAGGTGTTTCGGCGGCTTGCCGGTAGTTTGGAGTAGGGCACGAGATCTCTGGGGTCAGATCTGGTGCATCCAGGTGTGGGGATTCTGCCTCGTCGAGCTCCGGCGGCCGGAGAAGCTCCTCCACCTAGGAGATCTCCGCCAATAAGATCCTTCGCTGCTGCTTCTGGATTCGCTGTGCTTCGCTGCACTGGTTTCCTCCTCTGGCCGGCCATGGAGGCGAGGGGAAGAGGAAGCCAGGAGCTAGCTCACCAGATCCTGGAGTCAGCTGGGGGTCAGCTTCTTCCCTGGCACTTCGGCGCGGTGCCAGGCAATCACATGTGAGCTTCTTCCCTATGCTCCTGAGGTGGGAGATGGGGAAGCTTTTCGCATATGTGAGGCCTCTCTCCAATAAGCGTCGTCGCCTCTTCTTCGATGGAGGCCAACCTTTGTCGATGCTCCTCTCAGCCGGCCGCGGTGGCGAGGGAGAAGAGCATCCGCTGGTGGGTCTGCTGACCAAGCAGAGGCTGCCCGAGAGGTGCTATGGAGCTGCAACTACTTCGTCGATGCCGTTGCTGAGATGGCGTCCATCAGGAGAAGCTCTTCAACGGGGGACTTATGCCGGTGACAACGCCCTGCACCTGCATCACATGGCCGATTGGCGGCCCTGCTAGTCTTCAAGATCCAATCCGCCAGCTCAGTCTTCCGGAGGTGCTCATAGGGGTAGGGTGTGCGTGTGTGTGCGTTCATAGGGGTGAGTGTATGCGCGTGTATGTGAGCGTCTACGTTTGTACTGTGTTTCTCAAAAAAAAAAGATTGTTTGGCATGGTAATTAAGGAGGAATTAGCAGCAAAATTACTTTCCAATCTTGCCGCTAAGTCTTCGTGGACCAGTGATGGAGTACCCCTCGTTTCTCGCTAACAAACCATGCACATCGTCCGTTTAACTCTTCCCATCCCGTGTGATGCCATCTCTGCTCCATGCATGAGCCATGCAAACCTATCCATCCTCCACATTTGTGCCCAAACCATAGATTAGCACTTGATCGTGGAGAACATATCCATTGAAACATCTCGACTCATGCACCTATTGCACGCACAGAAAATGCTAAGTTGCTAACCCTAGCACACATCTTGTGTGTTACAAAGTTGTAGGACCGTATATGCCAAAAAGAAAGAGACACTGAGATTGAAGAAGGCTTGTTCGCACAATTGTACAACTCTAGGGCCCAATTGTAAAATGCACCACGAGCTGACCTTCTAGTTTGATATGGTCCATCTATTTTCAAACCAAAGGCATTGTTCTCTCTAGACACAACAGGTTCATAGATTTAGGTGCGTCAATGGATATGTTCTCCTTGATCGTGGATTTGGAAGGAGGTGTTGTGCTTACGTCGATTTCATGTGCGACATTTGTCCGGCGAAACCCTGTGGCCCTTCGATGGCTTCCTATCGTCTATATGGATGGACAAGTCGCAGTGTCGTACAAATGCATCGGACACGAAGTGTCGTATACAAAGTAATCTAACGACGTAGATCAAAGATTAAGGCAAACATAAGTACTCCTAGTTTACTTCTCGCACGGAAGACAGATCAAAGCATCATCGCTAGGTTTTATTGCTTTGTTATATTTGAGGACGAGGGAATCGGGAGGAAGGGGTATAATTGGAAGGTTAGCGATACTTACACACCTGTGCCCTTTTGTGTTTTGCTAAATATGGATTAAAAATACCAGTTCTGAACACAAGTATATATACATAAGTTGCAAAAGGGATATAAATAAATGAACACCAGTTCTGAATCCTGATTTTATGGCTGACCTATAGGTGTGTGCGCACCTTGGGCTACAAATCGTTCGAGTTGGTACAGAGGGGTAGGAAATAAATGTTGTCATCAACCTCTGGCCATGGCCTAGGATACACTTCTCGGTGATGGACATGGACGGTGTGTGGGGGGTGCATGGTGGGGCTGAGCATGTTGGGATCGGAGTGGAGGACATTAATAAGCTGGACATGGCACTCCCATCTGCGTCCCGATAAAAGGAAATTGACGAGAGAGGATAGGCAAAAGAAGAGGACAGGTGAGGGAGCAAAGGAGGTTCATGGCCACAAGGAAGGAAAGGAGGTCTCTGTCTCGTCTCCTCTGAGTAGGTGCGCGAGAGCTCCGCTTGACCCACACCGAATTCAATGGCCGACTCAAGAAGCACCTGCATGCCAATGTAGAGACTGATGGAGACCTCAGATGCAGTTAAGAAGAGCGTGCGCACAGTACATTGTTAAAGGATGGGGGCTACGAGGAATGCGAGTCGGATATACTGTGTAAATACACGACTCTTTGCAGCGTGCCCCTTCGAATTTATATGCGCACAGTATGTCTGGAGGAAGAAGAAGAAGAAGCATTTGTGCATTGAGTGCGTTATGTTTCAACTGACGAGTCAACAGAAGCATATACCGCAGGAGGAGCGGTCTTGCGTGGGGGAATGAATTGGTATGCCTACAGTGTTCACTATGGATGGGCATTTACGCTTTTCACCATCAGAAGGCAGAGCCATACAATTTGTCGGTGCTGCGATCTTTCTTCTGTTGTTACTGGCGAACAACAACGACCCCGACTGTTGGAGCTCTACTTCTGCAAGCAATTAAATTATGTTGTAAATTGCTTCAGCGATAAGGTATTACAGTATGTTGTAATTTGCTTCAGCCATAAGGTCCTCATGCAGAAAATAATAAGTTCTGATTTTTTTGAGGAACGGATAATTTCTGATTTGATTCAGACAAGCAGCCTAAAGGAACAACGTTCGATGCGTAGTATCAGACGAAAGAAGCGACAAGACATTCCAGTTATAAAGGCGACGTAATGCCACCCAAAACAAGCATATGACACTAGCTAGTGGCAATGAAGTTAACAAATCCAGGACGCGGAACAAAAAGGTTTGCTCCCTAAACGGGGAGACACGCAGTGGCTCATGCCTGCAATCCAGGATTACGGTCTCCTAAACCCCCATATGCATCCAATGGAGAATATGGCATGTCCTACCTGGGCTTTTGGCACCTTCATGTGTGGTGTAACCAACACGGGATACACACACCTCAAATCTTGCGTAGATGTTTTAGCTTCACCTAGACACATTTTCAGAACGAAACATCAACCTGAACCATGCATCTACCGAACGACGTTCCTTCGAGATTTTAACAATGCAAAAAACTAGGTCTAGGGATCAGATTTCATTATACTGATCGACCTCCTGAATCCCGGATGAAGCAACGGAGGTGATCACCGCCTGGTCATGTGGCGCATCACATGCAGAAGCTATAAGGGCATCTCCAACGGGGCGATCCATCCCGCGCCCGCGCGTCCGGATGGGTCCAGTCGGACAAAAATGCGGCCCAACGCGGCGACGCACCGCAAATGTGGATGGCCGCGCCGTCCGGAACGACGCAAACCCGGCCCAAATCTGGGCGGGTTTGCGTGGCCGCGGATGGCACGTGGCGTCCTCGTGTGTCCGCCTGGTCCGCGTGGCTGGCCCAGCTGTCGGTGCCCCAGTCCTATTAAATGTGGACTGGGGGAGGGGGACTGTCACTATCCAGTCCCCACTCTCCACTCCGACCACACGCACGAGTGACCTAGAGCTTCCGCGCCGCCATGGCCCCGAAGCGGAAGTTCCTCCCGTCCGCGAACGACCACGAGACCGGCAGCAGCCGGCGAATCACGCCGGCGGCGTTCGACATGGGGCCGCCGGCTCCTCCCAGTCGCGACCGGATCTACGTCACCGTAGCGGTGGCGCAGATGTTCTGGGACGCCGGCGTCCCAATGCCGTGAGGGACGGGCACCTCCCCCACGGCTGGCACCTGAGCCCAGATCGGGTTCCGGTGCCGCCCATCCCGAGCTCCGGCCGCGCCCGCATCGCGGAGATCCGGAGGCGTCGCGCGCAGCTGCCGGCGGACCTCCAGGAGCACCCCGCATACGGCGACACAAGTCCCAACTGGTTCGAGGTGGAGCACGACGCGCGCCGACGCACGTGCTTCACGTCCGCGACAGTGCGGCCTCGCGCACAGCCACGCACGCCTGCAAGGCGGGCTAGCCGCCGCCCCGGCGGCCTCTACATCGACGAGGCCGCGTTGGCGCCACAGGCCCAGCCGCAGCCGCAGCCCGGGGCCCAGGAGGAGGACGACCCCGAGCTGCAGGCGGCGCTCGCGGCGTCCCTTGAGCAGCGCGACCTCGAGGAGCTGGCCAAATGGCCGCACCTCGCGGAGACGCTGCGCACCTCCACGCTGGAGGAGATGGTCAGGAAGGCCCAGGAGGACGCCCAGGCGGAGGCGTGGGCCTTCCTCGAGATGGCTCGCCAGGAGGAGGAGGCCACGCGCCAGGCGGCGATCCGGAGGAGATGGAGCGCCGGGCCGCGCTCCAGGCGGAGGAGGAGTGCTGGACCGCGCTCCGGCAGGAGGCGGAGCTGCAGGCCACAGCGGAGGAGCAGCTCCGGAAGGAGTCCGCGCGGAGGGCACGGCTGCGCAGGCCGGCGAGCCCTCCGGACCCGCACTCCGCCTGGGAAAGGGCGCAGTGGTCGCCCTGGCCGGAGTGTGGTGACCCTGCATACCACTGCATGTTGTAGTATACCAGTTGTTGATATAACATTCGCGAAGTACCAATCCGAAAATATTACATCCCTCAGAGTAGTACAACAGAACATAGCTGGTCCATAACTCATTCATACATTATTACAAACCAAATATATACATCATCTTGGAGCTCCTCCTGGGTCCAGAGAGGAATACTCCTGGTTCAAGCTGAACCCAACTTAGCTTACAATATAAGAGTTTAAGCAGGTTATACATTTATTTCCTTCCGAGCAGCTAAATACTAGGAGTTCGTGCTGCTCGGTTACCACTAGTACTAAGGTAGTTCAGGCTTAGTTTCCTCCGGGTGTCTCCTCGTTTCCGTAGACAATAAGATAGTCTACACCTTCGATTCCGCCTGAGAGGTCAGGCTCCTCATAGTATATCTCCTCGGCTCCTCCTTGTCCTTCAGTTGTTTCCTCTAGGTGGTTCAGACATTCTAAGCATGGGATTATAAGAGGTATGAGTACGAGCGTACTCAATAAGTTCATATTAGGAAAGAGGCGTTTAATGCACTAGCTACGATACTAGACCAGAAAGTCTAATACCCATGCATGTTTTAATAACCATTTCTTCAAAAGATTTCTTTTATTAAGAAGAACTATGTCTGTCAGCCTTCACCGGTTTACTAGAACTTCATGGAGTTCCTTTCCGGCAGCGTTCGCAGTTCCAAATCCCGGAACAGGGAGTGACAGGTCACGATTCATTACACTCTACAGAGGTCTGTTGCTTTACCCATAAGAGATCTTAACCTTGGTGCCAACCGGGCAGCTTTCCCGTCCACACTTCCGTTGGTGTGAGGCCCGGTGTAAGGTCTTAGCCAATTATACTCCTCCGCTACCTCGAACACCCACCCTTTGTTGCAATCCCCGACCCTGGGTCCTCGCCGGTGCATTTATACCAATTTTGGATAGCCCCCGACCGGCCACGACGTCAATTCATGGCTCTACCATAAATTCCTTCGTCGGTAGATGCTACCCATCATAGACCGCATTACCATGGGGACTTCAACGGGACCCCCACCCTACCGCTTGTCCTTAACTGGATCATGTGTCTACGGTACGCGCATCCGTTGATGAACGAGAGGTGGAAGTACAATTGACTACTCCGTCCCACTCCAGATCTTATGGTTAACACGAGTTTTACGGCACAAGAATCATTGGACGACATTTGTTGTTAATCCTAGATGGATATAAACCCATTGCAATGGAACCTCCACCATGTCAACACATACCATGGTTCCATTGCCCACCACATAGTCATATTCATAGTTATGAAAATAGTACTTTTGCTTTTCATGCAAGAGTGATAAGTATAGTACTTTGCAAGTAATTTAATAAAAATACTCAAATGACATGAGCAAGCGATGAACTTGCCTGAAGACTGCAAAATGTTGCAGTTCGATGGTGTGGACTGACCCTTGTCCTCTGTTTCTAAAAGATAGCATCATTGTCCGATAAGGGCAATGGTTAAAGAAGCAATTATGCATGCTTTCAGCTTTTAGGGTTTTGTCCCCCCTTCCCGGTGTTTTATCATTTCATGTCAGAGGTAATTACTAAGAACAATTTTAAAAGGGTACTCCTTAAGAGTAAAATTCTACCTTGGAATATTGCCAAGGTGTTTTTAAGTCCAAAAGAATTTATGGACTTATTTTATCATAAAAAATATAAAGTGTGATTTTTAATGATTAAAATATTAATTTCTTGCATTTAATTGGGACTTAATTTTTAATTGTCTCAAAATGTTCATTTCATATTTTTTTGATAGAGAATTATATGCCGAGTGGTTTACATTTTTTTATTTTAGAATTCTTATCTATTTTCTATCTTTATTCAAAGTTTATGTTTTTAACCAAATTGGGAAACGACAGTTTTGCCCCTGGGCCCACCTGTTAGTGGAGCCCAACGGGTTGGGTTAGACCCACTCGAGTCCAACCGACCTGTGCGGTCGCTCACTCCACTCCTCCTAATCCGCGTCGCCTCGAACCCTAACCCTTCGCTCACTGGCGACTCGTTGTCGCCGCCGCCTTCTCCGAATTATCCCCGCCGCCTCCGGCCAGCTCCGGTGACGAGATGGGTCACGCTGAACTCGTCGTTCGACAGCGGTCAGGGTGGTCCGCGTCGATCTATCTCTCGAGGCTCCTTCTGCTCGTCGCCAACCCTCCCGTGCGCTAGGGTTGCGGGATCCGCGACGATCTCGCCGTTCCCTGGTGTTCCCGGTGGTTGAGCGCCGCCGTGGAACCTGCCGTGGCGGTGCTGGACGCGGTAGCTTGGCCTGGCTCGGCTTGGCTTGGCGTCGCCGTGCCCCCGGCGTGTGCCGCCGTGGCCGCCATGGCTGCGCACCTCGACTCCTTGCCTGTAAGTGCTCCACCGCCTCCTTCTCTCTCTCTCATCTATTCCTACTCGTTCTTCTGGCTAGAGCTACGGCTGCTCCCCCTCATGGAGTTGCCCTGCCGTGCTGCTGTGATTGCTACTGCTGTTTGCTGTTGCTATACTTGTTGCTGCTTTGTGCCTATGGCTGCTGCTGCTCTGAGCTTGCCATGCCCTGCATGGTGGCCATGCTTATGTTGTTCTATTCTTGTTGTGCATGGTTCTATGCAATTTCTATATGCCCTGAGCTTGCTTATGCATGTATTACTTGCTTGCATCTACTCCTATGCCTCTGTTCTTGTTATTGCTGTTGCTAGATTATCAAGTGTATTCATGTTTCTTGCTCTAGCTTGATTACTGTGAGCAATATCTTGCTGGTACCAGTACCGGTGCTATCTGTGTGGTGCTCCTGGATCTTTGCTTCACTGTGAAGCTCTATTGAGCTTGTGTATTGACTAATTAGCTCCACTTCTTGTTGGTGTGCTTCTGGATACAATTGTAAATCATGTATTTTCTTATTTTGTGATGCAATTGTTCATGATCTATGGCTGTTTAATTTATATGATCTATGGTTGGTGCTAGGCTTGGCTCTAGCATGCACTTGCATGCTCTGTCAAGCCCTGATGATCAACTGATCATTAGTTACTTGATGATGGACTGCTGTTCCATGCTTGTGTTCCACTGATGCTTTTCATAGTGTTTGTGTGACACAGTGACCTGTGCTGGTGTATTCTTTTACTTGCCCAAGCATTTGTTGATGCTTGAAGTGATCCTCTGGATCATATGCAAGGTCCTAGTGCATGGTTTAATTTTGTATTTCATTTATCTGTGTATTGGATAAATGATGTGAACTGCTTGGCAGTGATGATCTTACATGCATATGTGCAATATCTGGATGGAAACCAACATGTGTTGGTACCTCCTGTATGCTTGAACTCCTTGGAGTGATGATAGGCTTCTCTGGTTGGCTTTTGTGTGTGGCTGGTAGCTGTTGTGACCCTAGCAGAGCTTGGCCTGCTAGTTATGGTTGCTCCTGCCATTTCTGTATGCTTCTGTGCAATACTACTGGTAGTCATCCATGGACTTCTGGTATATTTGATGATGAAATGAAAATGGACCACTACTTGTCCATATTCTGATGGTTTAATTAGCTATAGGGTGCTAGGTGAGTCTGGGTGGATAGATAGGGATTAAATCCATGCTGGATTTCCTTGGTTATGTCACTTATGATTCTGTTGACTTAATCAGTGTTCCCTTGGATGATTTCCTAATGGCTTTTCCCCTATTTTGCTTGCACCATATGGCTAGTAGCCAAATGATGATACAAACAGGGTATCTCAACCCTTTTTGGCTTGGTGACTTATGCATATGCTTGATTTGTATGAGCAAAATAGTGCTTGCTCATGATTCCTGGGTATACCTCACTCCAACTCCTAGAAAGTGTGCTGATGTAAAGGTTTTGCTTCTGTTTGTTGGCTCAGCCTGCCCTGCTCCTCCAGCTAGCTTGTGCTTGATTAATTCCTGGTGGTTTTGGAGAGGTTGAACAGCTCTGGTTGTTCTTCCTGTTCTTGCTTTTCTTACTGTTCTTACCCTTTGGAGAATTTGTCGATGAGCTGCTAGGGTTTCTGGCTGGTGAAAAGGTTTTATATGGCTCTCTTCTTGCTCCTGTGGTCGACAACAAAGCTGGTCACTTTGGTGACTCTCCCCTGGCCTGTGTGTGTGTGCTGTGAGACATGCAGCACTCCTTGTGAGCTGCCTGTGTGCTTCACAGGTTGGGACTTGTGCTGCTGTTGGATCAGCTCGGCTGATCCATGATCATATCCTCCCCATTTCCTTTTATTTGCTAACTGTTATCACCAGAATTTGACCGAGTCAGAGGTGGGCCGCGATCAAGATGGACTTGAAGATATATATATAGAAGAAATACGTGAATCGGCCTTACATGCAAAGTTTGGGCTAATTGCCCGTGTATCTGTAACATATTAGATTACGAGTCGGTTAGGAGTTAGAGTTTTACCCGTGCACGGTTAGGTGCACACCTAAATTAGAAAGTCCCCGGGACTATAAATATGTATCTAGGGTTTATGGAATAAACAACAACCAACGTTCAACACAAACAAATCTCGGCGCATCGCCAACTCCTTCGTCTCGAGGGTTTCTCCGGTAAGCACCATGCTGCCTAGATCGCATCTTGCGATCTAGGCAGCACAAGCCTACCCACGTTGTTCATGCGTTGCTCGTGCTGAAGCCTTTTTGATGGAGAGCAACGTAGTTATCTTAGGTGTGTTAGGGTTAGCATTGTTCTTCGTATCATATGTTGTCGTAGTGCGACCCTTATACATCTAGCCGCCCTTACACCTATCTTAGGTGTAGGGGCGGCACCCCGCTTGATCATAGTTTAGTAGATCCGATCCGTTACGGTTGCTCCTTGTTCTGCAAGGATTAGTTTAACATCCGCAATAGTTAGGCCTTACAAAGGGTTGGAGGATCCAGCGGCGTGTAGGGTGTAGTTTGCTAGCCCTAGACGGGATGTTCCGGGGATCAACCTCGTGTTGGTTTTTAGGCCCTGTCTAGGATCGGCTTACGATCACCGTGCGCGAGCGCGAGGCCCAATCGTGAGTAGGATGATCCGATTATGCGGTGAAAACCCTAAATCGTCGTAGATCGCTTTAACTTTATCTTGATCAAGCAGGACCACCATATATTCGGACACCTTGTACGAATCATGGGTGGATCGGCTCTTTGAGCCGATTCATAGGATAACCTGAGAGCCGATCGAGGCTCATATTTAATGTTTACGTGTGTGCCCTGCAGGAAACTAAGCGAGGCATCATCCAACACCTTCCCGACCGGTATAGGTCGGGTGGCACGCCCTTGCGATAGCATCGGACGTGTGACCAGGGAGGCTTTGCGGGCCGTCGCTCTGAGGGACTGGGGCCAGCCGCAGCCCTAGTTGTTCCCGGCTCTACTGTGTTGCCAGTCACTGCCCGCCGGTGGGTTTCTGACGCCAACACATTCTGGCACGCCCGGTGGGACCATCTGCAACATCCACCGCATCGCCGTCTACATCCGAGATGGTGGAAAGCACTCCGGTCAAGTACGAGGATCTGCCTGACGAACTCAAGAAGAAGCATGACGAAATCAAGGCAGCCCTCGAAGCCGAACTCATCGGCTCTTTCCACAGAACCCGTTCCCATGGCGTCAGGTGGAAGGGGTTCTCACCTGAAGGCGCACTCGATGGAGTGGACCTGTCCGCCCCGTCAGAAGAACGCACCAGGTCGCTGCGTCGGGAGATCAACTACATGGTGGCTCATTCGCTGCACCGCCACTCCGAGAGCTCGGTGAACACTTTGGAGCGTGTCGCTCGCGCGTGATCCAGGAAATCATGAGCCATCGGTATTCTCCGTCGGGACCAGCTCTAGGGACTTACAAAGGAGAGATGCCACTCCAGTCCCATCCACCGCTGCCGTTCGCATGGGCAGCACCGGAAGTGCCGAACTCATCGGCATACGTCGTCTACAAAATTGGTGGTGATCCTAGTGACTACCAATTCCTACCTGAGGCGCCCAAGGAGATCCCGCACGGATACGCGTGCGCATACGTACCAGACGGCAGCACCTGGGCACTCTCGAACCGGGCTGCGACAGCGAGGGGCCTCTCGGAACAGCGGGAGGAACGTCGGGAGCAGATCTTGAGAAGCAAACGTGGCTAGCTAAGTACGCCACTCCGACAAACCTCCGGAGCCCAGCTCCTGCGGTTGGCTCAGAAGCTGGAAAAGCAAGCATGGCTGGTTAAGTATGCCACCCCGGCGAATCTTCGGGGTTCGACACCTTCAGCCATCACCGCGGATCAGATTTGTACGATTACGAAAGATCGGTTCGGCATGATGCCGAAAAGGAAGACGTTCGGCTACACCAAGCCGTACCCCAACGAGTACGAATTGATCCCGCTACCACCCAAATATCGGCTCCTGGACTTCACAAAGTTTAGTGGATCGGATGGTTCCGGCTCCATCGAGCATGTGAGCCGATATTTGGCACAGCTGGGCACGATCTCGGCGTCGGATGAGCTGCGTGTGAGGTTCTTCGCACGATCCCTCACGGATCGGCTTTCGGGTGGTACACATCGCTGCCACCGAAATCAATCCGGACTTGGAAGCAGTTGGAAGAGCAGTTCCATGAGCAGTATCACTCAGAGGCTTCCGAGGCTGGCATTGCCGATCTAGCACAAGTACGACAGAAGCGCGGGGAAACGGTGTCAGAATACATCCAGCGCTTCAGGACCGTGAGGAACCGATGCTATTCGGTTCACGTAAGTGAAAAAGAAGCGATCGAGTTGGCGGTGGTGGGTCTCTCATCATCGACTAAGGACGTGGCCTCCCAAGCGAGACTACCCTTCATTGGCGCACATGGTGCGAAGGCTGTCGGCATGTGAACAGCGCCACCCGGATGTTTACCGGGATAAATTCAAGCGTGCGGTGACCCCGGTTGAGGCGAGACGAAGATGGAGGTGCTGCGGGAGATCGAGAGGTAGCGGTGGCTGAATGGACTCGAGCGGCAGGCCCCGTGTCCTGCAAATGGGTGAAGCCACAAGGCCCTCCAAAAGGGTTCGACTTCGACGTGACCAAAACTGAGCAGATTTTCGATCTCTTACTCACGGAGAAGCATATAAAGGTACCCGAAGGCCACAAGATTCCTACGGTCCAGGAGCTGAACGGAAAGCCATACTGCAAATGGCATAACACGTTCACCCACACCACTAACGACTGCAGGGTGTGGCGTCAGCGAGATCCAAATGGCGATAGAAAATGGACGGCTAATTTTCAACCGAGTACGCCATGAAAGTCGACACACACCCCTTCCCCGCCGTTAACATGGTGGAGTATACTTACCATGGAGGGTGCCGGCCGGATCTCTCGTGCAATATCAACATGGTAGGGCTTGGGCACCACTGCGGTAAGGACGGAGATGAGGGCAGCTGCTCTCATAGCAAAGACACAGAGGAAGCCGCTCCACGCGATCGGCTCCGCCAAGACGGCAAGCGCTACGTCACGAGAGGGAGAAGTGAAGAACATAAGATATGAACGACCTCTCTCCGATCACCTCCTCAACAAGTATGTGAGTCGGTATGACCAACGCCGGCGATACAGACGACGATGATGAAGAAGATCGTCCGGCTAGGGACGACAGGAGACGTCGTCGGCATGATCACGACGAGGAGCGATACGAGCGCCACGCCAAGGAACGAGTCGAGGGAGCAAGACGACGAGGATAGGCACTCGGGACTGCCCCTTCTTCGGACACTCGCCGGGATTCAGGAATGAGCCGATTGCCAACAATCGGCAATTGCCCAGAATGTAAACAAAGGAAGAAGGATGCAGCTAACGTGTCCGTGTTCAAGCGTCTAGGGCCTCTCCCGCCTCGGAACAAGCATGCTGAGTCCGCTCGGTTGGAAGATCCCGAGGATTCAGAAGACGAGGGAGAAGAAGAAGACAGGTACCACCGGCCAAGGTGGTGCCCTGATGGACTCAGCCGTTCCCAAAAGCGCAGGGTTCAGCGATTGCGCGGCCTGAAGGAAGCCGAAAGGTTATACTTGCATACACTGAGGAAGGCACGACCTGATCTGGCTGCGAAAGTTCAGCGAACCCTGGATGAAGAGGGTCGTCCACGAAAAATGGAGTGGCGCCCCAAGCAAAGGAAAGCCGATGATGAAACATCGGCTGGCACAAACATGGTGCTCGTCCTTCCGACGAAGCTTAGTGCTCCACGATTACACGGTGCACTCGAGGCAAACAACAGCAAGCGCACCAACATGATAAAGTCAGAGATTGGGCTGGTTTTATCCACCGGCCTAATCGTGTAGCTGGAGCAAATCAACGAGCAAACGTGGCGAGGCTGATCCTTGTGATCGGCCCCAAAAAGTTTATGGAGGAACATTGCAAAACCTTCATCGAGCAAACAACGTGGAGGCCGATTCCAGCAATCGGCCAAAATTATCCTCACCATCTATTCTGCCTGGATTCAACGCAATGGGCAAAAGGGTTACGTCGGCTAATAAGCTAGAAGAAGTCCAGACTGGTCCTAATCAAGTCGACGTTCGCATAAAGTACCTTGGTTCATCACAGAGCCGATTTCAGCAGTTACCTGGCAGAATCGGCTCGGGGGGCACCTGATCAGATGAACATGTGCATGTGCAGCGAAACATCGGGGGCCGATAGAAAATCGGCCTGTAAAAAAAAATTCTCACGCAGTTTCTCGCAAGGTACAGCCGATGCCGCCGCCATCGACTCTAGAACAATTACACGAGACCCTTTGCGATGGGGCAAGTTTGGCTGGCTCTTCCTGGTAGCTGTCTCGGATTACCAGATTACCTGAAGTCAAAGCCTTTCCTGTTATATCTGTGCATCCTCGCTGATGTTCTCGCCTTGATTAAGGCTCGGGGGGCAGCTAATTTGGTGGATGCTTTATTGTTCGGGAGCCGATTGGAGTTGCATCGGCTGACCCTGTATCGCGGCCTTCTCCAAAAACGCTGAACTGCTTGCAGAGGAAGACTGCTAAGGCTACGGAGGGGAGTTGGAAAGGGAGGCTGTCGTCTTTGACAGGATTTGGACCGTCCTGTTGCTACAAGAAAGGGAGGAAGACTGGATTCTCAAAAATGGCCGATGAACAGTCATCGGCTATAGATTTGCGGAGTATCAAATCACAGTCTGAATTTGAGAAGTACTTGACTGACGGTCTAATCGATATCTGAGCCCGGCTTCATGGGCGTCTAAAAGAGGAGGGGTCTGATACGTTGCTATCGGCTTTGGTGAGACGAGCTGGAGGATTGAAATTGAACTAATTGAAAGATAAATCGGGAGAACAATTTTCATTAGTTCAAAGGAGCAGCTTTACAAGGAAGAGCCGATGGCTCTCAAAAGAGGGATCTGGTGCCTAGTGCACTGCTACTACTAGTCCTAATCTACTAGTCGTCGCTGTCCTCATCATCGCCGTCGTCTATGTCGTCGGCGCTGCTCCCAGGAAGCTCCTCGTCGCTGCTGCCCCAGCCTTTGGTCGGAGCTTCGTCTTCCTCGTCATCATCATCATCCTCGCTGTCCGCCCAAGAGCGGAAGCGTTTCGTCGACGGGTACCCAGCGGAAGAGGAAGAATCATCTTCCTCTTCCTCCTCTTCTCCTTCTTCGTCTTCATCTTCGTCCTCGCTGTCCGCCCACATGCGGGAGCGCTTCTTCGGCGGGAGCTTGGCGGAGGGGGAGGCCTTGGCCTTCGCTACTTCTCCTTCTTTCTTCTCCTTGTCGGAGGAGAGGGGGTTCACCTCGGAGTGAAGGTTGTCCTCGTTCTTCCTCGTTGGCGAGGATTGGAGGGGGAGGCCTGAGAGGGAAGAGGAAGAGGAAGACATTGCTACAGGAGGAGAGGGTTTTTTGGTGCCGATAGCTAGAACAGAGGAAGAGGATGAAGAGGGCTAATCAGTCGGCACGGTTAAATAAAGGAGGAGCCTAGTGGAAATTTAATGCTATTGCAGTGATGTTGAGGCTGTCAAGATTTGGCAGAGTAGCCAAGGGGGCGCGGCAAAATGATGGAAGGTTCTGCGGCAGTTCTGCTCTGCCACGACATGACCCGACGAAAGAAAGCGTGATGATTTTGGAAATGTCATTTCCAAAACCAGGGGGGCATGTGTTATCACCAGAATTTGACCGAGTCAGAGGTGGGCCGCGGTCAAGATGGACTTGAAGATATATATATAGAAGAAATACGTGAATCGGCCTTACATGCAAAGTTTGGGCTAATTGCCCGTGTATCTGTAACATATTAGATTACGAGTCGGTTAGGAGTTAGAGTTTTACCCGTGCACGGTTAGGTGCACACCTAAATTAGAAAGTCCCCGGGACTATAAATATGTATCTAGGGTTTATGGAATAAACAACAACCAACGTTCAACACAAACAAATATCGGCGCATCGCCAACTCCTTCGTCTCGAGGGTTTCTCCGGTAAGCACCATGCTGCCTAGATCGCATCTTGCGATCTAGGCAGCACAAGCCTACCCACGTTGTTCATGCGTTGCTCGTGCTTGAAGCCTTTTTGATGGCGAGCAACGTAGTTATCTTAGGTGTGTTAGGGTTAGCATTGTTCTTCGTATCATATGCTCGTCGTAGTGCGACCCTTATACATCTAGCCGCCCTTACACCTATCTTAGGTGTAGGGGCGGCACCCCGCTTGATCATAGTTTAGTAGATCCGATCCGTTACGGTTGCTCCTTGTTCCGCAAGGATTAGTTTAACATCCGCAATAGTTAGGCCTTACAAAGGGTTGGAGGATCCGGCGGCGTGTAGGGTGTAGTTTGCTAGCCCTAGATAGGATGTTCCGGGGATCAACCTCGTGTTGGTTTTTAGGCCCCGTCTAGGATCGGCTTACGATCACCGTGCGCGAGCGCGAGGCCCAATCGTGAGTAGGATGATCCGATTATGCGGTGAAAACCCTAAATCGTCGTAGATCGCTTTAACTTTATCTTGATCAAGCAGGACCACCATATATTCGGACACCTTGTACGAATCATGGGTGGATCGGCTCTTTGAGCCGATTCACGGGATAACCCGAGAGCCGATCGAGGCTCGTATTTAATGTTTACGTGTGTGCCCTGCAGAAACTAAGCGAGGCATCATCCAACACCTTCCCGACCGGGTATAGGTCAGGTGGCACGCCCTTGCGATAGCATCGGACGTGTGACCGAGGAGGCTTTGCGGGCCGTCGCTCTGAGGGACTGGGGCCAGCCGCAGCCCTAGTTGTTCCCGGCTCTACTGTGTTGCCAGTCACTGCCCGCCGGTGGGTTTCTGACGCCAACACTAACCTGCCAAGTGGCATTGCCACTTGGCATAATCTATGTTTCTTGTTTTTGTTATTTCTGTAAGGGTACATTGCCCCTATGTGTGGTTTTGGTAATTAATGACAACCCCTATGGACTAATGTTTTCATTGAGTTTATATGAAGGAATATTCCATAGGTACTACTTGTATTCCATGTGTTGGATTCAAGTATGGATGCCATGTAAATAAAGATACATCTTGTGTATTGGCATCAAGATCATCGGTTTGAAGACATATATGTGATATGATCAAGAAGAAGAAATGAAGATGGAGTTCTTATGTGGAACTCAATATTAGCCATGCTCTATCTTATGAGAGTATGAGAAGATACAAGGTTGAGTTGGGCAAGTTCAAGATGAGCATCTCAAGTGGATAACATGCTTGAAGCTTGCCGTCCATTTGGTGATAATGGACTTGTGAAGATGTGCATCAATAAAGCTTTCCCATCATAGTGTATGGGGGAGCATTTGTGAGTCTTCACAAAGCAACAATGATCAAGTGAGGCATTCCGGCTTGAGTGGAGCGTGAAGAGCTATCATCAAGATCAAGCGGGATGCGCAAGGCAAAGGTATGGCCTTGCTAGGTTTTCCTTTTACCGGTCTCAAGGTGGTTGTTGGGAGACCGGATTATAGGATAGATAGTCGCACTATCAAGAGGGGCTTTCGGTTGGGTAACTTGATCACATCGTCTTAGGGAGCTCAATCCTTTGCATACTTTGCATATCCTTATTGCTTCTTGGTGTTTTTCTGTGTGAGGTTCTTGAGCTTGTTGCTAGCTTTACAACAAGCCAAAGTTCATCGAAAACGGAATCCGCATGCATCTTCTATTGCGTTTTCGAGTTTGGACGTCTTCACCGTTTCTTGACGGTGGGACACTCCCTCTCTAAAATCATCTAAAATGTTTTGTTGGGGTTCTATTCGTCGTTATCTTTCCAACAAAATTGGTTTCATGTCAATCGGGGTCCGGACACAAAAGTTATCACAGTTTTTGTATAACATATTTTCCTGCTCACCCGGTCAGGGACCCGGTCGGATTGGCCCATGCGTCGGCCGGTTCCGGTCAGCCGCCCGGTCAGCCGGCCTCCCAACCGGATGGCCCGGCGTGCCGACCGGTCAACCGGGCGCCAACCGGGCGCCAACCGGGTGACCTCCTGGACGACACAAAGTTACCCCGGTCGGGGTCCGGCCTGCCGACCGGTTTGGACCGGCTGGTCCGGTCTGTGGCCCGGTCTGACCGGGCCTGGACCGGACGGCCCGGCCCCAGGCCCGGTTGACCGCCCTCCTCGACGGTTGACTCAGCCCAACTTTTCCCCAACGGTTATATTTGCTCTTGGGCTATAAATAGCCCTTCTTCCACCTTGGGCTAAGTTAGTTCTTCCCCTTTCTTCACCTCCATTGTTGCTCTTGGAAGAACTTGCTCTCCCCTTTGATTCCTCCCATAATTCTTGCTAATTCTTGAGGGATCTAAGAGAGGAGATCTAAATCTACACTTCCACCAATCCATTTCTTCTCTAAGTGAGGGGAACTCTTGGGATCTAGATCTTGGAGTCTTTTGTTGACTTTCCCCATTGTTCTTCCTCTCCAATCTCATCCTAGCATTTGTTGTTTGGGTGGGATTTTTGAGAGTGAAGGATTTGAACACCTCTAGTGTTCTTGCTTTGCATCTTTGCATAGTGTTGAGCTCTCCACCACGATTAGTTCGAGTGAGAGACCGTGAGCTTGTTACTCTTGGAGGAAGACCTCCTAGTTGGCTTGGCGGTTGGTGCTCCGGTGCCGGGCTTCTCCTTCGTGGAGCTTGTGAAGTGGTTGTGGAGCTTGCCATCTCCGGAGCGGAGGAAAAGCTAACCATAAGGAAAGGGCCATTATCCTTTGTGGGTGTGGTTCGGAGAATAGGGTGAGCCTTCGTGGCGCGGGGAATCCTTCGTGGGACCTCCACTCCTCCAAACATGACGTACCTTCTTGCAAAGGAAAGGAACACGGGAATACATCCTCGTCTCCACGTGCCTCGGTTATTTCTATGCCCGAGCTCTCTTTCCTTGTGATAGCCATCGTGCTTGAAGTAGATATATCTTGCTATCACTTGTGCTACATATATCTTGTGCCTATCTTGCTTAGCTCTAGTTGCTATTGTTACACTTAGTTGAGCTTAGCATATTTAGGGTTTGTGCTTGTAAACTAAACGATAGTTTAATTCCGCATAATTACAAGACAAATCCGTAAGAGTTTTTAATTGCCTATTCACCCCCCCCTCTAGGCGACATCTCGATCTTTCAGTTTCTCTATGCAGGGTTTAAGAAAATGATCAAGAAGTTCTTCATCATGTGTTGATCAAGAATTTCTTGAAGAATTAGCTAGTTTTAGCCATTTGCAATACTTTGCAATTTTTCCTTTTCTTTTTCATTTCTTCAATTTCTGTAATGTGTTGTAATAATTATTGTTCATGTGAATATTGTAAATGACAATGTATCTTGTGTGATAATCAATAAAGCTCAAGTTTCCCTAATGAGCTTTTAATATTTGTTCTATTATTCTTTATTTCACACTTTTCCAATTACTCTAATTGTTTATTGAATTATTCAAATTTGAATTATAAATGTTTAAATAATGTTTGAATTTTGGAATTCAAACATATCTTGTTTGAATTTAATCATGCAACTTAAGTTGAGAAAGAAGTTGTCCCTCTCTCTTCTCGAAAACCCTAAGTGTTGTCTAATAGGTTCAAGTTTATCGCACTCTCGAAACCGTAATCATGTGTGGTGTCGAGAGAGAAACTTGTCCCCCTTTGATGTAGTTTTTAAATAAAAGTGCGAAATTTCCCCAGATTTTACGATGCAATGCACATCCCTTTCTAAATTCTACCCCTCGATTGTCTCTAAACCTGGGATATTACACGGAGTCTCCGATGCCTTCCGGCGTGTCCAGCCGGAACAGAGCGTCGCCGCCGAGGGGCGTCGTCCTCATCGACGGCGACGACGATGAGTACTACTGGGAGTAGTACTTCTGGCGGCCACCGTGCTTGCAAACCCTGGCTAGGGTTTGCTTTTTTATTTAGTTTAAAGCCCATTAGGGCTTTCTTTTGTGTAAAAATTGCCCAAAATAGGGCTAAGTTTAATGAACCACTAGTTTCAATTTATTTTTTGTTGTTTCCCTTTTTCATTTTCATTTTCTTTTATTTTATTACATTTGCGCTGCGTCCGATCGTTGGGCGCAGCGTGCGACCCAAACGGACACGCGGACGCGGGCCGCTGTCCGGGTGTCCGCGCGGCCACCCAAACGGTCCAAAACGTACGGCCCAGCGCGTCCGTTTGGGTCGCATGGTTGGAGATGCCCTAAGTGCATCTAGGACGCGACACCTGATGGCGAGGTCCGGAGAAGGTTTTGGTTTCTACTCCGATAGGACGACGGTGCTACAGTGTCGTGTGTGGATTCGATCGGCAGTGTCGTGCGTGGATTCGATCGGCACGGACGCGGTCACGCTGGGGAGTAAGATAGTGAGGGTATCTCCAGCGGCGCGACGCATTTCGGACGCCCAAAAGTGGTCGCGAGCGTCCGTTTGCGTCGCCCCGCGGACATATTTTGTCCGAGTGTCCGTTTGCGTCTGGGTGTGCGTCCACCGGGGCGACCCATTTTTAGATTTGCAACGCATTTAAAATATATAAATTAATACATTTTAATGCATAAAAACTATACAATGTAGATCTAGAAGACTAGACTACTTGCTTCCGGACGGGCCGGCACCGTCGTTGCGTCGCTCCATCGCCTGCTTCTCCGCCACCTCTCGTGCGGCTGCTATGGCTCGGTGCGCCTCCACGTCCTCTTGCAGGCACTGCACCAGCCTCGCGCTCGCGGGGTCGTCCTTGAGCGTCTCGAACGACTCCATGATAGCCCTCTGCTCCGCCGCCCTCTCCTCCGGCGTAGGCGCATCAGGGTCATCGGAAGACCAAGATATCTCGGAGTCGGAGTCCTCTGCGGCCGCGGCGGCCGCCAGCCTGCGCTGCTCCAGCTCGGCGTCCAACGCCGCGTGGCCCGTCGGCTCCTCCTCTGCTTCCTGCGCCGCGAGTGCCAAGTCCTTGGCGTCCCTGACCGGGTCGAGGAGGTCGACCGTGCTGTCATCGGAGTCGAGCTCCTCGGAGCTCGAGGATGCCGGGGAGGTGGAGTGGGAGGTGAAGGTGGAGGCTGAGCGGAAGCAGCCTGGCCGCGTTCGGCGCTGCTCATGGTGGATCTGGTGGAGGCTGAGCGGAAGCGGCGGCTAGGGTTTAGTGGGGAGGAGATGAGATGAGATGCTCACGCCCCTGTTTATATAGGTTGGATGCAGCGCGACGGCCGCGCCACGCGTGGCATCGCCATTACTACGTGCGCAGAGGTAGGCGACGGCCGCGCGCCACGCGAGGCATCGCCATTTACGCGACTGCAGACTGCCGAAGCGACGCCTCGGCGCCAGTACTGGCGGAGAAGACGCATCAGCGCTGCCTCCCTGCCAGGCGGGCCCGACGAAACGTCCGCTAGACGCGAGCGGACACTTTTCGCATCATCCGAGCGTCCGCGGAGACGCATCCCGTACGCATATTTGGGCCAGGTTTGCGTCTCCGCGGATGACCCGATCACTTTGCGTCGCCCCGCTGAAGGTGGTGCCAGACGTATTTTCGATCATGACGGACGAAAACGGTCGCGATGATAAGTGACAACGATGACATAGTGGCTAGTGATGCTGCTCTACGGACCTTCATTGACGAGGCGATTTACACAAAAATAACCCAAAAGTGGAAGAAAAGCACAGACTGACCCTCCGACGAAACTATTTCACCAATCTAACCCTTTTGTGTGGCGCCCCTCCCACGGGCGCCACACATGCCCATGTGGCTCCCCTCCTGCCGGCGCCACACACCCAGCCGACGTGGCCCCCTCGCCGCTGAGCTGGTGCGCCCATCCGACGTGGCAGCATGTGTGGCGCCCCTCCCAACGGCGCCACACATGCACTTGTAATCCCCCAAACATGCCGTGAGACAATTCCTGCGGGACTTAGCCGTTTTGCGAGGCTCGATGTGTGGCGCCGATGACACGGGCGCCACACTAGCATGTGTGGCGCCGATGCCACGGGCGCCACACATAGAGGCTCGCGAAAACGGCTAAGGACTTATCGTCCGGAGCCCCTGGATGTTTTGGACCCAATAGTTCATATAAGTTGGCATGTGTGGCGCCGATGCCACGGGCGCCACACTAGCACTTGCGACGCCAGTGGGAAGGGCGCCACACATGGACTTGTGTTGAAAACATGAAAAATCCTACCAAACTCCAACAGTTACGAGTACAACATTGGACACAACAAGTAGCGATTTCATGACATACACATATAACACTTCATAGGTCACATTGTAGCACGTAGATTCAAACAACAAGTAGCATTACAGACCATGGTTCGAAATGACATAGGGTTCACAAATCGATACTTATGAATATAGAGTTCAGAACAACACGTAGCACATCCTAGTAGCGTCCTCGACGTGCCGTCCTCGTGGGCTGCTTCCGGACGGCCATCCTCTTCGTCCGCTGCCTTGGCTGTTGTTGCTGCTGCTCCTCCTGCTGCTCCTCCTGCTGCTCCTCCTCCTCCTCCTCCTCCTCCTCCTCATCTGAAGAGAACGGCTCGTCGTTCCTCATCCTCGACATAGCTGATCTCCGCGGCGGCCCGTCATCCTCCTCAGTGACAACCTTCTTTCCTCGGTTGACATAATCTTCCGGAGTGTACCGGTTTGGAGCCTTGCCCCTTGGCTTCAGCTCGGTAAGCTGACCGTTGCTTGGAGGTACGCTTCGGAAGTATGCCTTGACTCAGAATTAGGTCGTCCTCAGGAGGAATCTTCACAAACATGAACACATGAGATTACAAAAGTTGAAATTAGTAAGAACATGTTTCACAGCAACAAAATAGTCCATACCTGTTCTTCAGAAGAGGAGGATGTAGGGATTTCGCCTTCGCGGCAACCTAGCAAGTTCGCTAACCGCCGCATCTTTCGTGCAGTGTTCTGCGTCATGGAACTCATGGTTACAAAGCCACCAGAACATAATAGTGTACATTCAAAGTTGGTGATCATACCTTTATGAAATTCCGCAACGGTCCGACAGGCTTTTCATCTCTCCCGCTCTGCTCCCACATAACCTCGCACTCCTCAGCTGTTTTTTGGATCTCCTCCCGCTGTGACAAACATAGCATACACAATTTAAGCGAGCACATGGCAATCTAGATGATGCACTAGTTAGTGAGAGAATCCATTACCACGAAGTTCAGCTCGGAAGCAATAGAAGTCGATCTCCCTCTGCGAGCAAAAGTGTCGTGTCTGGCTTTGCCCAACCTCATCGAAGCTGGATGGGGTCGTCCAAGATCTCTTCACGATACGCGCGCTTCACTAACTCGATACGCGTGTTCCGATGGAACCACTCGAGGTAGTTGTTGAAAGCGGTGAAGTCGTGAGGCACAATCTGCTCGGGGCCAGCATTCCGTGCCGCTTCCAAGCGGTGTTGGAACGCTGCGATGTGGCCGCTATGATGGACTGGCCAATTTGTGATCTTCCTCTGCCGCTGCCTATCAAGCCTGCAAGAATCAACAAGTTAGTTTGTACCTCTTCTATCAAGAATCTTCCATCGCATGATTCCATAAGTTTACCTATGAAGCGCCTTGTCCGTGTCTTGCCACATTGGTGGGCACTCCTGATACAGCCCAAACTGTCTCATCACTCTTTGCGGCTGGTGGTGTTCAACAAGCCACATGCATATGAGTGGGCAGCGCATACATTTGAGTGCAACAAGTTTGAATAGGCATTTGCTAGGCATATGTAACAAATTTGAATGCATTTGCTAGGCAAATATTAGACATTTCAACACATACATACATAGGATTTCAACACATACATGTAAAATTTCTTATCTAGGGCTCCAACAAATCTTTGGTTCAAACACATATACTACAATGTAGATTCCACCAACATTGATTTCCATATCAATGGTTCATATCCAAATCCACCAACATAAATTTCCATATCTAGGGTTCATACCCAAATCTACCAAATCCACCAATACTAGTGGATGAATCGAAGGGAATCGAAGGGGAATACCTTGAGGAATGGAGGAGGAAGGAGTTGGCCGGACAGATCTGATGATTTCTTGCTCGATTTGGTGGGGGGGGAAGGGGAGGCGGGCGGCGGCGGCGGTTCCGTGGGAGGAGAGAAGAAAGAAGAGAAGAACCGGCTGGGTCGGGCTGGGGCGGGCGCGGGCGCCACACTTAAGTGGATGTGTGGCGCCCGTGGCATCGGCGCCACACATGCTAGTGTGGCGCCCGTGGCATCGACGCCACACATCGAGCCTCGCAAAATGGCTAAGTCCCAGAGGAATTGTCTCACAGTATGTTTTGGGGGATTACAAGTGCATGTGTGGCGCCGTTGGGAGGGGCGCCACACATGCTGCCACGTCGGATGGGCGCACCAGCTCAGCGTCGATGGCGCCACGTCGGCTGGGTGTGTGGCGCCGGCAGGAGGGGAGCCACATGGGCATGTGTGGCGCCCGTGGGAGGGGCGCCACACAAAAGGGTTAGATCGGTGAAATAGTTTCGCCGGAGGGTTAATCTGTGCTTTTCTTCCACTTTTGGGTTATTTTTGTGTAAATCGCCCATTGACGAGTGACGACTACGACAGAATGGGAGCAAGTAGACAATAGACAGAAATGGTACAGTGCTACGTGCAGCACAGTGTAGTGTACGAAACTAACAGTGCTGACTTGGCTTTTTTTCTTTTCGAGTTGATCATATTTGTAAACGATGGACCTGAAAATGAGAATAGGATTTTAGCTCTACGGTTAATTGGATCATGGCCTGAAAATGGTAAAGCGGGAACCAAAAAAAAAAAGGCGGTTAGAGCATCTCCAGTCGCGTCCCCCAAACCGTCCCCCAAACCGCGCCGGATTTAGCGTTTGGGGGACGTGTTTTGTTCGTGCCGCTTTTGGGGGACGTCGCTCCCAAGCCACGTCCCCCAAACGCCGCCCCCAAATGAATATTGGTGCACGAAAATAAAGGTTTTCATTCAATTTTGATTATATATTACAAAGTTTGAATGAAAACGGCTAGATTTCATCTAAACCTAGACTACTGACCGCCCGGCGGTGCGTTCGATGGCCCCGCCCCGTCGTCGCCTCCCCTACGGCGCAGCTCCTGCTGCGCGCGCCTCCTCTCCTTGCGTTCGGCGGTGGCCAGACGGTGCCGCTCCCGCCGCGCGTCCTCCTCCGCCCTCCCCTGCTGGGCCGCCTGGAGGGAGAGCTCGACGGCGCGACGAATCTGCGCCTCTTCGCGGGCACGGGCGTCGTCCTGGAGCTTCTTCTCCGACTCGAAGGACTCGACGAGCGCGCGTTGCTGATCGGCCGTCTCGTCCGGGTGCGGCCCGTCGTCGTCGGACCACTCGAACTCGTCGTCATCGTCGTCCTCCACCTCGGTCTCCTCCGCCTCGGCCTCCTCCTCCTCCATTGGCGCCTCCTCCTCCACATCTGTTGGCGCCTCCATCATCGCCGCCGCCAACACGGCGTCCTCCGCCGCCAACTCGTCCGCCCGCCTCCCCCATAACGCCCTCAGCGCCGCCTCCCGCTGATGACGCTCCTCCGTCGCCAGCTGCTGCTGGCGCTCGATCGACTCCCGCCGCCGGCGCTCTATCGACTCCCGCCGTTCACGGTACGGCGCCTCCCGCTCACCGCGGCTGGCGCCGGCGCTCATCAGCCCACCGCTGCTCCATCTCTCGCCCGGTACCGGCACCGTCGCGCCTCTGTCTCGTCGAGGCGTCGGACACCGCAACGGTGGCGTCCTCGCTGCTCTGCCACGGCTGCTGCCGCCGCGGCCTCGCCGGCGAGCGGGGCCATGGGCGCAGAACGCCGCCGGATCCGCCGCTGCGCCGCCTCCCGCTGCCGGCGGGCCTGCTGCTGCATCGCCTTCCGCCGCTGCCGACGGTGTGCACGCCATCGCTCTTCCCGGGCCGGCTGCCGAGGGTCGGTGTCGACCTGCGTTCCCGGGACTGCAAGTGGAGGGGACGGCGGTGGAGGGAAGTGGCCAGCGCCGGGGCGGTTCGCCATTGCTACTGGTGGTGGAGGAGACGGCGGTGGAGTGACGAGGGCTGTGTTTGTTGCCGGCGGGGTGTGGTGGCTACCGTTGAGCCGGGAGACCTTTTATAGACGCCGGCGTCGGGAAGAAAGCGCGGGAACAGGCGAGAAGAGGCGGGAAGATCGCGCGGGAACGGGCGGTGGCGTGCGAACGCCGGCGACGCGTGGAGGCTGCGCAGCACCGACGAGACGTCTCGCCTGCCCCTCCGTCGCCATTAAGGCAAAGATGCCGCCGTGTGTCACTTGCGCGCGAATAACTTCCGTCGCGAGGTAGGCGACGGTTAGGTTAAAATTAGCTGTGCCGGCGACGGGTCGGCCCCGCCACTCCCCTCGCTTTTCGTTGTGTCCGGCGTCCCCGGAGCGTCCCACGTGGGACGGGGACGGGCTCGGGGCGCCGGACACCGTATCGGGCCGCGCCGGACAAAAATGGGCTTTGGGGGACGCGGCTGGAACGCATTTTCTGTCCGGCGCGCCCCAAATCCCTTTGGAGGACGGTTTGGGGGACGCGGCTGGAGATGCTCTTACATTTTCATGAGCATTTTCTTGTTGCAGACGTTTGGAAATTGCCAATGAACTACTTAGAGCATCTCCCGTCGCGTTCCCAAACCGCTCTCAAAAGGGATTTAGGGCGCGTCGGACAAAAAATTGCTTCCAGACAGCGTCCTCCAAAACTGTTTTTTGTCCGGCGCGGTCTGATACGGTGTCCGGCGCCCCGAGCCTGTCCCCGCTCCACAGGGGACGCTTCGGGGATGCCAGACACATTCCTCTCACACACAAACCCTAGCGTCTCTCTCCCCAACCCTAGCCGCCACCATCTCAAGAGTCGACGACATGGCTGGTAGAGGCGGAGGCCGAGCTCGCGGTTGTGGTCGTGGTCGTGGCCACGGCCGCGGCAGAGCTGCACGCTCGCCGTCGCCTATGATGCCGTCGTCGTCCTCATCGTTGGACATGCGGGATGAGGAGGGGCCCATGTTGTTTGAGCTCATCGTCGTCCTCAAGGGCGACCCACACGGCATCCACAGGCTACCGGACACCTTCGCCGACTACGTCGCCGGTGACGAGCGCACGCGCTCGCTGCATCTGTGGGAGGATGACTGCGGCTGCTACCGATGGATCGTCGACGTGATCTACGACGCGCGCGGCAAGATGTACCTCCACATCGGATGGGAGAAGTTCGCGCGCTACCACCGCCTCGAAGCCGGCTTCGTCCTCGTGTTCTGCCACTTTGGAGACAGGGACATGGGCGTCAAGGTGTTCGACGAGACGCTTTGCCGCTAGAACTACCACGGCGACAACAACGACGAGGACGACGACGAATGAATGTTGTTTCTTCCCAGCGAATATATGCACGAAGGTTTCTAGTTGTTCTTCACCGGCTGGATTTTCCAGTTTGGGTGACTGGGTGTGCCCTCGAGTGTTCTTTCTTGGCAGTGAACACACGAAACCTTCAATGCCCGGCCTAGTTAGGTTTAGTTCTTTTGCAATATTTTATATTTGTGTCAACTATGGTTCAAACTATGTATTAGTTTGTAGAAAACCATGTTCCAAATTATGTCTTCGTGTAAACCACGTTCCCAATTATGTATTAGTTTGTGGAATCTTTTTTCTCTTTATTGAAAAAAAAATGAAAAAAGAGAGTATTTTAATGTTTGGGAGCGGCGTTTGGGGGACACGGCTGGGGAGCGACGTCCTCCAAACGTGGCACGAACGAAACACGTCCCCCAAACGCTCAATCCGGCGCCGTTCGGGGGACGGTTTGGGAGGACGGTTTGGGGGACGCGACTGGAGATACTCTTATATTACGTTTTTCTGACAAAAAGGATTATATTAATAAAGCGAAGCTACTAGGAAAATTATGTTAGATCGGATAAACTGAATCAAACACAGCAAAGGTTCCTGATAAATGATCGCAAAAAAAAAAAAGGTTCCTGATAAATCTAAAGTTCCAGCATGTTCGTTTGGAAGTCGTTATTATGTAGCTCGATCTTTTCTGTTTCAACATTCTCTGGTTCCCTTTATTAAAATTCAGTAAATGGTACACATCCTTCGAAGAAAATATTTATTGGAATACTAAATATAATACATTCGATCGAAATGGAATGGCAAAATACCCTCATAAAACCTAAACTGGCATCAAAACCCTTCAAAGTTATCGTCCATACAAGAATGCGCTACCTTGGAGCGTCTCTCTCCCTGTCCACAGTATCGAGAGAGGTGACTTTTGGACCCTCGAGCACGCACCACCTCTTCACCGTCGATCCGGTCGATTCCCCGCCCTCCGGTGGCCGCTCCGGCGGCGGGAGGACGGGGAATCGCCAGATCTGTGAATAGGTGTTATGTAGGTGTGAGTTTGGTGTCAACCGGTGGCGCGGAGGAGGAGATGGCGTCGCCGGCGGTGCTTTTGCAGGTGGAGGACTTCCTCTTCGGCGGCGGCGCTCGGTGGAGCTCCGCGGCTGATCTTCCGCCGCGTCCACGCTGGCTGCTCTGCGGAGCGACCGTGTATGGTTTCCCCCTTCGCCGGATGCCGCGGGACGGCGGATCTGGCGTCGATGTCTTTGTGCAGGAGGTTGGGGAGGTTTGGTTCGGCGACGACGGCGTCCGCTGGCGTAGGTCCTGTGTGGCCGGCGCTCGGCGACTTCCCGTCCGCTCGGGGGAGCTCTCGATCCAAGGCGTCAAGGAGAGCAGGAGCGGCGGCGCGCCACCAACGGCGCCATGGACGACGACGTGGTCGGGTTGCAGTGAGGCTTGGACTGTAATTTTTGTTTCTGCTAGGGTCCTCTCTGTAATTTGCTGAATTTCCTTTCAGCCCCTTGTACTCGCAAAAAAAAAAGTTATCGTCCATGACTTCAACTTTTGTGCGCATCGCACAAAGTTTTTACTAAAAGCATCAGCCAATAGTCGTCTACCTTAGTCGGTTCAGAACCTAATGTTCTTAAGAGCACCGTGGCGGGGGACAACTGTTGCTTCATGTCTTAATGTCGGAAAAAAGCCTAAGAGCACAAAAGAGTGAAATATAAAGGCAATAACCCAAAACAATCTCGACTCGCCGTCATCAACATTAATACTAAGTAGGGCAGACATGTCGGCAACAATCCGTAGAATCGGAAGTGGTATGTTTAGTAGGACCAAAACACAATAGCCACGACAAACAAGACAATTAGTACTACACAAGAATATGTTGGATTGCAAACTTTCCTCCTTATTTCATATTCAAAAGGTTTCAAGAAATTTAAATAGAAGGAGCAAGGTTTTTCATGAGATTGAAAACCCATGCTAGAATTCGTGTGAAATTTTTATGGACAACACAAAATTCCTAGAATGCATACAATCTCATTCGTTATTTCCCAATGGTTGCACAAGAGAAGTGTTCCAATATTCATAGTTTTCTCCAGACTTTTTTTAAAGATGAGTTTTCTCCAGACTTGCTGGCTTGCTGCAAACCGTATGGGGCCTTAAATTAGCAAAAGTTTTTCTCAGCATTGTTGACAGGGAAAGGTTTGGCCTAGATGTTCGTTAAGCCTAAGTGAGGCCCAACCATAAGCCTGTCAAGATTCACGAGACAGTCCCGTTGGCCCAACCAGAAGCTCGATCAAATTACTCCCCAAACTCACCGACTCTTGTCTTAAGCACCGTCAAATTGTTTTCGTATTTTGCCCTAAAAAAACCAGGGCGCCACCGCCGCCAACTTACGAGCGAAGCACCGTCGGTGGCTGCCTCTCCTCTCTTCATCTTCTGTGCGGGGCTCGACACGCCGCCGGCCGATTTCTCGACGACCTCCGGCCACCAGGCAAACCTCTAGCCGTCGTCCACCCCCCTCGCGAGCTCCTCACGCGCTGCTGCTCTCCTCCTGCCCACCGCCGGAATCAGGTGCGTGTTCCCGTCTCATAACTAGTCCCTCTGTTCCCTTTTAACTAACTCTGATTTAGCTTGTACTATTTACAACATCACATTGAGTAAATTAGCTCGTGAGTGTGAGCTTCCTTGACTCATATGAGGTGCCCAAACCAGCAGTTCTTTTGTGACTAGCTAGGCTGCTTCCTTAGTACGCGTGAAAATCGAAAACTCAGACCAGTTTATTGTGGGCATACTTATTGGCATCTCCAATTAATCTTAGTGGTCTGGGTACCTAAATTCAGCTGCAACGCTTAGCATGAAAATGATCCTTCATCTTTCAAATTCTTCAGCAGTTTGAATAATGCACCATAGCACAAGTTTCTGAAGTTTGGAATTTCAAAACTGAAAAATAAAGACGGAATGTGAATTTAAGAACATAATTCTATGAATTACAGAAAAAATAAGGCAGGACCACTTGCCAGGAGAACTGTAGGCTACAATGCCGGTCTAGACAAATTTAATGCAGTTAATGCAACAATAATTATGTCAGGATAGGACCAGTTCAAGTGTACAGCTATCAGAGTTCAAAAGGACACTGAACAGGTCCAAACCTTCCTCTTAATTTCTGATTGCTTGACAAGGTGATATATAGACATTTCTTTGCTATGTGGAGGACTAAAGTTCTACCCGCCACGAAGAAGTAAACTTGATTTTTTAAAACCCAAATTACATGATTGGGCTGAATTGTTTGGGAAGGTCTCTCCAAAGTGAATCATTGGTAACATCGAGGTAATCAACATTATTGCAGTAGCACTCATGTAGTTGTTCTGAGTAACTGACACAGGAACCAACACAGCAGCTCCCTTCTTATAACCACGGAAAATACTGATTTAGCTACTGTTTATAATTCTCCATCACATGCTGACGAACTTCCACTCAGGAAAATGTAGCCTTTGGCCAGTCTAGGATATGAACGTCAAACTTTATATTGTAAATAAGGTGAATAACTGCTGACATATAGATGGTCGCATGCTTTCCTTTTCAGAGCAATGGCTGACACGCCCATGAAGTCGTCAGAGCTCCAAGAAGTGGTCGTCACTGGTGGGGAGATCTTGGGCGACATTGACGAGCAAGTGAAGCTCTTGGTTGACGTTGACAAGCAGGTGAAGGTCTCAGATGTCGTCGATGGGCAAGTGCAGCACTTAGGTCAGGAAGGCAATGAAGTGCACCTCTCAAGGGATCTCGACGTGCAGAGGCGAGTGTGGGATGCCATCGATGAGAATAAGCAGATAGGGGATGCCGTTTACGAGCAGCGAAAGTGCGTCCCTCTCTCTCTTTGTACTCATTGTCATATATATGCATTCTTTTTTTATTGCCCATATAATATTTGAGTTGGCAGATTGGACACGCTTGAGGAGAAGAGGAAGAGGGGGCATAAGAACAAAAGGATGGACCTAGAGGTAAGGAGAAAGGAGTTCAAAAAGAGGAGGAAGATAATGATCTCTGAATAAGGTATGTTCTTTTTATATTGCTTTTTCTGATATGTTGAGCTAACATTTTGCAATCCTATTGCCCTTCATTATACACTTGTTTAACCTTTTGCATGGCTCTTGTGTTGAAATGCAACTCCTCTGTTTTAGGTTTGCATGCTACTTACATGCATATTCTTACTAGCATTTCTACTGTTAATCTTGTGCTAAATTATGTAAGCTGGTATCTCTTTTACCTATCCAAAGTTTGAAGAATTTCGCAATGAAGTTCAGTGATCGACTTCTGTCTTTTGCTGATGCTATTCGGATGCTAATCAGTAATTACTATACATGAAAGTGTGAAAGTAGCAATGCTGGAACACAAAGCATTGTAAACCTTCCCTGTTTCTTTTGGTCAGGCAAATGCAGCCTTATATGTGTTAACTTGGGTCTTGTGTGCTGTCATTTTACTTTTGATGAGGCCTAGAGTTCTGTAGCTCAAGAAAATGTTGATTTGCATGCTACTTACAAAGTTTGTGCTTCTATTATCAGAAGTTATGTATTACAAACTTAATGTGATGTTTTGGTGTAAATTGTTCTATACATGTCAGATGAATGTTGCATACTACTTCCAGTACTAAAAGTGTTCATATATGATGCTTGAAGTATATTTCGTATTATGGTCTGCAAAAACTTACTTTGGGTTCGGAACACTGGTTATTTGTGATGCTTCAAGTATATCATTTTCTTATTATGGTGTGCAATATTTAAATTAACTTTACTTGCTCATTGTTGCAGTTTACTTATTGATGAGCCGATTAGAGAAGACTTCTGTCCATGCTGCTCCTTCGCCATACTTGAAGTTGTAGATTCACGTCATCTGCTGATGAACCGAAGCCATGCCTCAAAATATTTGCTGTTAGAGCTGAACAGTAACAAGACTAGGTAGTTTATTGTTTAGCAAGTCGTTAGCTTCAGATTGTATCAAGTTCAGTGCCATGTGTCTTTGGCAGACTGAGTTTAACATCAATTTGCGACCACAAAGCCCGCATATAATCATGTAAAATAGTAACCTGTCATTTTGGGCACTCCTGACGTACCGATTTCCTTATGTGGAGTCTTCCAAGTTTAGATGGTCCTCCCTAATAATAAGCCTTCTGATCAGTAGCTATTCACTGTAATGAGACGAATCACTCCACTCGACCACCAAGACACGAATTGCACTAGTTACGGAGAAGCTACTGATAAAGGCTACTCCAAAATAATATGTCGCCAGGATTGCAAGTCAAATCGGAAAAAAAAAGTAGTAGTTTCAGAAAAAATGACATCCAAACAGAACAATCCGCGACATCAAGACCGGATCCAGATCCTAGTGATTTCATGGAGAGAACGTTAAGGAACACAAGATGATTTTCAGTACACGTTGCTGCAATCAAAAATCACGAGGGTACCCATTGGCCATTGGGCAAAGATTTTCTCTACTTAGATTTTTAGGGGAGTGGTGTTTTGGCTCCTTGGATCATATGATCCTTTTATTTTGAAATGCATTTTAGGTACATTTTGAAACATCAAAAAAATTGAAATAAAAATTTGCACGTACATCTTCACGTGTTACACGCTCACAAAGTTGTTTCATGAAAATTCTACTTGTCTTGTGGTGTGCCTAAAAAAGAAAAAAATTGGTGCTAAAAATAAGGCTTTTCACAACATAAATTTTCTCTTTTTTTATATAGACCATAAAAAATATCGGTTTTTCTCGAAACTTGACGAACACATATATATTGTGGAGATGTACATGTAAATTTTTTGTCAAATTATTTTGATACTTCAAAATATATTTTCTTGGTAGAGGGAGCATACGCACCCCGGGAGCCGAATTGAATTTCTCGTATTTTTTCCCTGAAGCCTACTTCCATGCTCTCTAGCGGTTTAACTTCCGTGCGTGAAATTATTGTAATTTGGGAATTTTCACTAATGTTTTTTTAGATAAGAAATTTTCATCATTGTAGCATAAAAAATTAAGTTTTCTTTCTTGTTCTTTGCAACATAGTTGCTAAAAAAACATAGTTCTCCTATGATTGGATAAATAGTGTGGAGCATGGAGTGCAGACTTCTATTGCACACTCCCCGCCACCTCTGTCGTGGCCCGTGGCGCTGTTTGGGGAAACTTGGGAGTACTATGACGCGGCCAAATTTGTACACTATAGTTGTTAAATATCGGATTGAGAAGTTATGAAAATCAAAAACCTTTGGCCATATTTACGGATATTTTTCAATGAAGGACGCTTTATTACTCAAAAGTTTAAGTATTACACCCAGCCTCTGCATAACTAGAATGCAGACCACCATTCAAGAATTCAATATCAAGCAAAAAAGAAGATGAAACAGTAAGGAAAAAAGCCAGCTAGTCTACAGCTTTATTGGCTTCGATCCTACGACTATGCAGCCATCCATATCGGAAAATAAACTCATTGGCTATTTACGAACATGCATCGAGCATCCCATAAATTTCCGACGCTGTTAGTACCTTTTTATGGTTGAAGTTATCCCCTCTCTATGTTTCTTTTTCATTTTCAGCATGGTACACCGACCAAGCTATGATTTTTTTGAAGGGTTAAGGCAATCGTTCTGACGTCCGTTTAGACAGAAAGTCGTGTTATGTGCAGAAGAAGTTTTGGATTAACCGGAAATTACAAGCCTAAGGAGCATCTCCAGGCCTGACTACTTTGAATTGAAATTCAATGATGTGCTAGAAGCTTTCATGTTTCGTGAAGGTTGCAAGTTATCTCGGATTAATTCTTCTTTGCTAGCTTGGAGTCTTGGACTCTGTGTACGGGGCTGCGCCGGCGGGCGGCCACAGACACTTTCGTCGCCGGCACGCGCTCGTAAGAGCAAATACAATAAGGTACACTCAGCTGGCTATAAGAGATAAAATATTATATGTTTGCTTAGTTGGAGGAGAGAGATTAGGAGAGAGAAGAGAAGTGGGCTACTATCTAATAGCCAGCTCTACACGTGCTCCTAGGCACTATGTGAGACTAAAAGGTGGCCATGTATTGTTAAAGAATCTACTAATTTTATAGACTACTTATTATACATCGCTAGCTATAAGTTGACTATAGATGATGTGGCAAATTGTTATAGCCGACTGCCGGCTACACTATTGTTCTTGCTCTAAGGCGTCACGTTCCTTCACTCCACGCGCGCGCGCAGCACTCACAGATAAGGTGTGGGCACGACCATGGCTTTCGTGCGCGCCCATCTCAAGTTCTCAACTCCATGCACTGAATCCGATTAGGTCGCGTGTGTACGTCTAGGACTCGGCTAATTAATCGGCTGGTTCCACACTCTGTGCACTACGCGTATGAACGTGCGTGTTTTAAATTAAGGGGCCAGTCATGTGTGCTGTGTGGTCGTCTGCTTTCATGCATTCTACTACTTGAGAGTTGGGTAGTCTACCAATTTTCCATGCCGTGCTCCATTAATCGTACGTGATCAGACGCGTCAAACTTTTACTTCCGTTAATTTCTCCTTTCAACTTTCTGATGGCTTGTATGTTTCCGTTTAGACTAAAAAACCCCGAACATTCCTCGCGCTGCCCTCCTCCAGGCGGTTTAGGGAGCGACCCTTCATTTGCCGCTGCTGTCCCTCGGCTCACATGCTCCTTCTCCTCTCCGCCTCCATGGGAAGTTGCGGGGCGAAGCCTCAAGGTCATCAACATCGTGGTGCTTGCGCATAGTTTCACCTTCCAAAGATGTTGCTTTTGGAGAACCATTCTCGCACTCTATATATATTGTCAAGAGTGCAGTAAGGTCGCTGACACGCGGGTCTCATGTCTCAATGAACCCACTGCACCCTGCAATGGTTTGACCAACACTTGATACCCTCGTTGTTGGAAAGGTCAAGCATAATTGATAAAAAATTATATATTGATATTACCCGTTATCGATAAGTTTACCATCTCTACGTGCAATCCAATATATAGATCATCAGATCTAATAACAATATGTATGTCAAGTGGCTCCAATGACTGGCAATCAATGTCCAGTCAGAAATCAGATTATTATTTTTCTAATAACAATACAATTGTACAACTGCTATGTGTATTTGTCTCAACTCCTAAAATATAAATTTATTATTTTCTTGGACAATTATTTAGCTTTTAAATGATGTGTGACATGTCTACATCACTTGATATATCATCAGATTAAGTGTGATCGATAATCGAAGGGCTCACACCCAGACTGTAATCCTTGAACCGAAAGGAGAAATCAAATGGTATGAGAATTTAGTTAGAGTTGTTATGTGGAAACAACCTTGAAATGTTTCATCAATTCATATTAGTTAAAGCTGATTTGGTGTATCCAGACAAATTTTATGTATACATATATCTTAGTCCACAAGAAATAATATGAAACAAAGGGAGTATATACTAGTATACCTGTCAATCCACATATTTTATTCCAAACCGTACTTGCGATGTTCAGATTACATTAAGGAAATGTGCAAAAATAATTTAATTAAGCATAAAAGAAGATTAAATTGAGCACAATGGGGATCTTTTAATCAAGCCCATAAAGATATGGATTGAACTTTATACGAATTAAAAGAGCTTTTGGTGGCGATTGGTGCTGGGTTGGATGTTTTGGACTTTCTGGTCAAAGTGCGCATCAGAGCAGATCAGTGTGACCTGGCTAGAGCCGTAGCTAGGCTGTTCGCTCGGGAGACAAAAGATAGTTGGAGAAAAGTGTTGGGTGCAGCTCCTCAACCAAAAGTGCACTAGCACTATCACCATTTCTTTCTCTTTTGTAGACATAGATTATTCAAACTGCTCGTGACATTACTCAGAGAAACATTAGCACGATGGATCATCGATGCTTAACATTAGTTAGCATTTAGCAAGAATGCATGGGGAGGCCTGCTTGTGGTTGTGGCACCACTAAGGAGACGAGAGGCATCTTTGGCATGATGAAAACTAATATCCATAGGTCATTCTGTTAAACACAATTATGATTATTTGGATCTTTTATGGTGGTGACGGGCCTGTCGTCAACCATATAACCAAAACAACTCTTTTTATTTGCGAAACACGGTACAGAAACATATGCTCATAAACATACATACTCTTACCTCTATAAACGCACGCATGCACGCCATATTCCTATGAGTGACTCCAAGAGATGTCCAACAAAATTGATTCGACGAGTCAAGAGATTGACGAAATCACTACATATGCCTCGTTCGCGGGAACGTCACCTTCCACTGAAAAAATATTCCATCGTTAGAAGACATAAAAGTGTCAAGCCTAGTTTTTTATCCTTGATGGGGTGGAGGTGCCACTATCCTTCTAACCATCTGGCCGCAGGTTGATTCTAAAAAAGTCGTTTCGCTCTTAATGTTGTCAACTTTGTCGTAAATTAACCCGACCTTTATCCTTTTGCGAACTATCGTTTTGGTCCCGGTAATTGCTTTTGTAAGAGCATCTCCAACTGTTCGAGCCCCCCGGGCAAAAATCCGGATATAACAAACGTCGGATTGGATGTAAAAAGAGCGTGGGGGGAAACTTTTTCCTAGTCGCACCCCCGGCATTCGCCCATCAGCAGCGATAGATTCAAAATATCGTCTTCCCGCTACACAAAACAATCGCTAAAGTCCGGCGATCGGATCAGCCACATTCCTCGAAAATAGACGATGCTCATCGGCGGTCCCGTCCTGAGCATCGGGTCTAGCGCGGCATCGGGCCGCGAAGCATCGGCGTCTGGTGTGGCATTGGGCGGCGAAGCATCAGCGTCTTCAGTTGTCGCAGCGGCGCACAATCGGCGGCATGGTGGTGGAAGGGAAGAGAAGGAGCTGCAACTGTGGGGGAGAATGGCGGTAGCTCCTCCGAAATTCGGCGGGGGAAATGGTTCTATGCGGCACATTTTGGAGGGAAAACGAAATTAGTGGTGGGAACTACCAGTTCTGTCGCTGACAACACAGGCCCGCTCGACGTTTCGCGCGCTTTTGTTTCGTCCGGAGTCCCCGATCGGGCCTCGGGAACCCGGGGATGGCCTGGGCTCTCCGGACGGAAGAAAGGCATAATCCGGACGAAAACGAGGATCCGGGAACGCGAGTAGATCGTTTTCGTCCATCCGGATGAAAAAAAGGCGTCCTGGGAGCCTCGTCGGGAAGCTGGAGATGCTCTAAGACACAAGTCTTTGCTTTGAAAACGATTGTAGGATGCAAGTGCAAAATAATGAATATTCAGACGTTATCCGACTGTCTTCGCTTGCATGTGAGTTAAGTTGTGGAAATTGCATTCATATCGGTCACGATATTACAACCTTCGCTTGGTTTTCACACTACATGGATACAGATAGACAGCCAAGGCAAAAACGAGGAATTCCATGTCCAAGTGGGAACTATAAAAGTCATGAACTGTACTTGCTTTTCTATGCCGGCATCGCTAAGAATATGTTCTCCTATTATTGTAAACACATGTCGCTGGTATACTTTGACTATGCATTAATTCAGACTCCAACTCAGTTGGAGATCTTACTGAGATCCCAAGGAGCACGTTGGATGACTTATAGGGACGTTGCAAGATACTTGACTGCGAGTTATTGCCAAGAGGACAGCTTGCCATTCACACTTCCCTTCGCCCTTTATCTTTTTCAGTTTTGACTTGCAGAGATCAACAAATCGCCCGACTATTGCACCACCGTTATCACCAATTTGGTACTGATCTCTGTGTGAGCTAGTAGGATGATACTACTGTGCACCTTTGCACGAAAAACAAATCAAAATAGATTGGTGAGATGGTGTACTACCTTCGTCCCAGATTATAGAACTTGCACGTATTTTTAGTTCACCCATTTAACCAACGTAGTACAAGATATATACTAGTATAAAATATGTATCATTAGAAAATTAAAGATATATACTAGTACAAAATATGTATCATTAGAAAATTTAGATGGTGTACTTTCTAATGATATAATTTTCATAGTGTAAAACTTATATTATATTAGTTAAATTAACGATCTTGCAATACGCGTTGACCCTGTAAACCGGGACGGAGGGAGCAATAGGAATATGGAGTCTGGAGAAAGAGAACTAGACTACTCTTCGTGAATGAGGGCATCTCCAGCGGCGCGACGCAAACGGACGCTCAGCGACCGTTTTCGTCCGCCGTGACCGGAAATGCGTCTGGCACCACCTCCAGCACGGAAGGCGGTGGAGAAGCAGGTGATGAAGCGACGCAACGATGGGGCCGGTCCGTCCGGAAGCAAGTCGTCTAGGCTTCTAGATCTACATTGTATAGTTTTATGCATTTAAATGTACTACTTTTTATATTTTTAAATGTGTTGCAACTTGCAAATCTAAAAATGGGTCGCCCCGGTGGGAGCACACCCAGACGCAAACGGACGCGCGGATAAAATACGTCCGCGGGGCGACGCAAACGGATGCTCGCGACCACTTTTGGGCGTCCGAAATGCGTCGCCCCGTTGGAGATGCCCTGAATGTTTCCCAAAAGTTTTACTCCTGACAATCTCGATGTTGGCGCCTCGCTTTGATATTCAGATTAGCCTTATCAGTACTCCCTCTATCAATAGACCCACCGTGCCCACGTCACCTCCCCCGGTGACTCGCGGAGAACCTAACCACTCGCCGCCGGCCTCCTCCCACCGCGCCACAGCTTTCTCGCTGCCATCGGAGGACACCACAGGGCTAAGTCTGTGAGGCCGGCGGCAACAGTAGGGCATGCCTCATGTTTCAGCCCCCCACCGGTCAGCTAGCAAATCTAGTGGGAGCCTCGAAATTGCCGCAACTCGGCGCTCCTCTGGTGGTCGACGTCCTCTCTTGTAGTCTGATAGTCCACTTCAGCGGTGCTGGTGACGACTCATGCTCTAGCCCTGGCGTCGAGGTGGGGTGTGGTGGCGGCTCATCCAGTGGAGATGTTGGCCGCTTGGGAGTTGGCGTCGTAGCCTAGCGTGGTCTGATATGTTGGAGGCTACCAATGTCAAGGGTCGGGATGCGACTGCTGGTGAAAACCGAGTTGACTTCGGTCTTGGAGGACGATGGTGGCGTACGGGGTGTCATTACCTTCTTGAAGACATCGTCGTTACAGCTCTTGTCCACTCGCATGGGTTGCTCCTGGGGAAACCCTAGATCTAGTTCTTCCTGATTAGGCAATGGCGATGCTCGACATCGCTCTCCATGCTGCAAGCATTTATTTGGAGCAGCTGCTGGTTTGAGGGGTCAGCATGTGGAGCGGCATGACATCTAAAGCATCGACGACAGCGGATCACGCTGGCAGGGCACAACTGGGTCACGACAGCGGGCACATATTGATGGACACGTGTAGGGCGGTGGAGCTGTTTGTCGTTGTTGTGGTATCGATGGCAAGCATGACAAGGTCAATGCCTTGATCCTCGTCCTGAAAACGGGTCGGCGGAAGATAGCAACAACTACTTCTGGAGCATGTGCAATGTTGCGCACTGCGGGTCTGCTGGACCAGTTTGTTCTCATGTCTCGCCATTTGGGCGGTTTGGTGAGGCCTCTAGTGTTAATATGATGTGTGTATGTGTGAGCCCAGGGCGCACGTACCCGACTTGGGCACCCCTTTCATGAAGCTTTGTAGGTGTTGCGAGAGTTGTCGCTAGTGGGGTGACTTCAGGTTGATCCTTCTATTTTCTTCGTAAGGGGATCCGTTGAATAATATAAATAAACAAGGTTACATAGATGTTGAGTCCGACGTTACAACCTGCATTTCAAAAGACAAGATTGAATATGCTAATATATTGTTTCATGCACAAAATAATGTTAATTAAGTAAATATAGGATAGCGCACATATAACTCTTTGTGATAGATAGCGTCTAGAATAATGGCGTGCAATTGAAAGCACAAGTACCGATAGAAAATATCACTTCTACGAGATTACAAAAGATATACCTCTAGGATATATATGTATATACGTGAGAAACACTGCACTATATTAAACCACCCGCAAGAGTTCAATGTTTGTGTATATTATTGCAGATCATATGTATTTGTTCATATTATAATAAGCTTGTACAAACACGGATGTACTATAGTATAAATCTAACGAAGGTGATGATGATTTAACAACACAAATTCACATCTACCAAATTTTACGCAAGAGTAAGTGAGAAGTATAGTGTACCTAGCATGTGCATATGCTTATTAACATCATATTTAGTGTTGTTAATAGTATTACAAAGACTTAGATTAGTACTAGCATAGTGTTGCCCTTTATAAATATGTTCAGACTTGAGAAAAAAATTCAAGAGGTTATCATATAGCCATCAATTACATTTTCCGAGATGTTAGCATATAGCCAATTAATGAAGACATAGTAAAATTTAGTTTGTAGTAGAGAACAACAACGATACAAAAAGGTGAGATAGAAAATGAAATGGGGAAAATAAGGAAAATAAATAAATAATGCATATATTATTCGTAAAATTTAAAAATGATTTGTGGCTTAGTATCAACAATTAGAGAGGTGTGGCATTATGATTTGATAGGTAGAGTCACAGTTTCCACCATATTTTGGATTAAAGTTGTTGATTTGTTTGCTAAAACGTTTAATGCAATGATCATCGTTATTGTACAACAGGGAGATATGAAACATTTTGTATATGATGGATTTACGATCAATAGAGTAACAAAACTTAGAAGTAGTTATAATTATAAATTTTATCATTTTAACAGTTATGTATTGAAAAACTTGTACATGTAAGTGAAATGAGCGGTAATACAAGATGAGAGCAAACACAAAGCTACCGCAGGCAGCCCCAACATATAATTGCGAAAAATACCATGTATGTTTTCTCAAACTATTATGTGTTTCCCTTTGTTTGTACAAGATCACTTGCTCTTGTTTTAAGTCTTTATTCGCAGTAATATGAGTGCGGTTATGAAAGAAAGTACTCCCTCTGATCCATAGCAAGTGGCGCTAATTTAGCATAAAGTTGTGTTAATCCAGCGACAGTAATTGTGGATGGGGGGAGTACAATTTAAATGGAGCTTTATAGCCAATCCGATTATTTTTTGTATGTGTAGCATAATTTTAGTAACATTGTAGAAGCTTTAGAATTTAAATGGAACTTAGATTAACATATTTTTAGTACAATTTAAATGGAGCTTTACAATTTAAAAAACGAATTAACCATACTATCTGATTTTTTTTGCGGGTAATAGCATTTTACCGTTTGTTCTAGCCTAGGCAGTTTTCGGCCCTTGTCGCAAATCACATGCTCAACTTATGAACTCACCGGCATTCAACCAGTCAAAATATATCTAGTGGAGAATATAATTTGTATAACCTGATCGGTCTGCACCATTTTTTGCGCAATATAATTTGTATAACCTGATGCGTTTACAATATAATTTCAAGTTTCCGAGAAATGCAATGGCACACTTTCTAGATTACCATCTACGTATACGGCAGTTGTTTCTAGATTGCCTGCGGACTGTGATTGCCTAGCGTTTACCCAAGCCTGGCCCGTATTTGAGTTCACCGAATTTTACATACAGCCATTTATATTCGCAGCTATCCGCAAGAATACAGAAAAAGAGCCATCGGCACCTTGTACACCGGCAGCGACAGTAGGGCGAGAGGTGGACGCGGATGGAAGCAAAATACAGTAGCAGCCGTGCGGTCGACACCACCACCGCCTGTGTGTGTGTCGACTTTAAACTGTTTGTTGCGAACGACCACGACGGCTTTGACCACTGACCGGAGCGAACAAAATCCGCAGCTTATTAGCCCAGAATGATTCGAACATTTTCCATCGGAAGCGCAGAGCGAGAAAAGAAAAGGAGAAAGTGACCCCTCACCTCGCGCAATACGTCACCTCTCATTTCTCCCTTTGACTCGCCCCCACCTTGCCTTTGAATGCCCCCACTTTCCCCTGTGCTCCACTTTGAATGCAAATACCCACCCAGCAAACCCTGGAATTGCATGGGAGTGTGGAAGAAAACATGCACAGGGTTTTAGAGATCCTTTTTGGACAACAAATGGGAGCTATGTCTAGAAAATCAGTGGGAGATTAAAAGACACAAGAAGGCACAATACAACTGAAGCCGAACCGCGCTCCCGCAACATTGCAAAGAAACGGCCACTCAAGACCGGCGTAAACACTGCATCCCTATCGACGCGAGCACACGCCACCCATCATGCTTTACAAACGCACGCAAGAGTTCTTCCAGGGAAAGTGCCGAGGAGGCGAAGAAAACCGCTCCATCATCTAGTCCTATCGTTACTACCACGATGGCGGAGAGGTCAGGTCATGATGAAACATGTTAGGGCATGTTAAGGTTACAACACATGCAAATAATATTTTTTGGAAAATAGTATGTAGTATGCAACAATGCAATTCAAGAAGCCAATACTGTGTGCAATATACTATAGCATTTTTTTTTGTATTGTTACATGAAATCTTAGCTCACAAATTGATCTTCTACCACTAGTAGGATTTTGGTTCAAAATAATAGAGTAGATGGCTCTCTAAACCTACAATTTAGGAGGAAACATTACCTAATTAAAATCTAAAAATATTAACGAGCAAGAAACGACTTCCCACAAGTTTTACATGGCAAGTGTGTGCATGCATTATTTACCTTTATCAAACAATACATGTTTAAACAACAATTGATACAAACCTAACATTTTCACGGTCGAATCCAATAACTTAATCTATCGCACTTGCGTCACTAAATGATGAGGTTTCTGAAAATATTTTAAGTTGATTACATATATGTTAACCCCTACAAAATTGTCTTTTGATGCCTCCTTTTCATGTGTTCCACACACTCCCCATGATGCAAGTACTTACCCAAAAGTGTTCATATTGAATGGCAGTGAGAAAAAAAAGCATAGTTGACACATTCACACCTTTTTGAATATCTTCTCTCAGCAACAAACGAATGCTCTATGTATGAAAACATCAACAAGGTTTCATATGATTTGTCATAAAGCTGATACAATGAACTTAGATGTTCAGTTACATGCTGAGAAACACGACTATGCAATATGAGACACAAAAAATAAGCATAAATCAACATGCATCAAACCACATTCATGATCTGCCAAAAATGTTCAGGCGAACAAGAAGAAACACCGCACCCCCGTCGATGAGATCACACGCCTCCCAGCTGGCTTCAGAGAAACATGACGTGCACGTTTTTTCCCAAAAAAAGCCGACAAGGCGACAAAAACCGCTCCGCCATCTAGCTATCACTGTTGCCAACTTGGGTAGAAAGAGATCGGGTCGGAAAAAAGATCGGAACATGGTACTAGAATTTGTGCGAATAAATAATTTTAGAAGGTATTATGGTGTTATGCAATAACGCACCCCGAAAAGGCAACCTTTTTGTGTGTGTGACCCAAATAATAGCGGTTACAAGTTGTCAAATTGGATTTTAGAAGGAAACAACTAGTTATATAAAACGTTGAAGAACAAGAAACGATGTTCAAGAAGTTTTATGCAAAAAAGGGTGGACATGGATTATTTAGTTTTACAACATTGACATGTTTAAAAAACTTGGGACGGGAAGGAGCGTTTTGCAGGAGCTCCATAAACCAGGTCCCTCGGCGTAAAGACCACCCGACCACCGTTTGCATTCCATATACCACCACCCCCACCTTCCCCTCTAGCTCTCCCTCTCCCCCTTTCTGCTGCATTCCCTTCTCCGCACGGAGCAGAGCAGCTCGCCATGGTGAGGAAGGAGACCACCACCACCATGAGGCTCCCTCCGCAGCACCAGGGGCTGGAGGTCAAGATCCCCAGCTTCTTCCGCTGCCCAATCTCGCTCGACGTCATGCGGTCGCCGGTGAGCCTCTGCACCGGCGTCACGTACGACCGTGCCTCCATACAGAGGTGGCTCGACTCCGGCAACACCACCTGTCCGGCAACCATGCAACCTCTTCCGTCCACGGACCTCGTGCCAAACCTCACCCTCCGCAGCCTCATCACCCACTGGTCCAATTCCGCCGCCTCCTGCTCGCCCGTCGCCGGATCCGCGACCTTCTTCGCGGGTCCCTCCCCGGCAGCGCTCGTCCGAAAGGTCGCGTCTTCCGGGGCCAACCCCTCCCCCGCGCTCCGCGAGCTGGCGGCCTATCTTTCCGACGACGACGTCGACGAGTTCGAGAAGAACGCGCTGGTGGGCGCCGGCAGCGCCGCGGAGACCGTCGCGTCCGTGCTCAGGCGGAAAGGGGAGCAGATAAGCGTCGACGGTCTGGAGGCGGCCGTGCGGGTCCTCGCCGCGATCGTCGCGCTGGATGGCATCGAGGACGCGAACAAGAAGCGGGTCGCCACCGGCCTCGCCGTGGACGCGGCGGCCTCGGCCGCGTCGCTGGCCCGCGTCCTGCGCGGCGGGAGCGGTCTGGAGGCGAGAATTGACGCGGCCAGGATCGTGGAGTTCCTGCTCGCCAATGCCGTCGCCGAGACGAAGGCGGCCGTGGCCCAGTCGTCCGACCTGGTGGCCGAGCTGATCCGGCTCGTCGGGCCCGTCGACGAGAAGGGCAGCCTCGACAAGAAGGCCATGGACACGAGCCTCTCCTGCCTCGCCACCATCGCGGGGTCGCGGCGCGCGGCGCGCGACGAGATGGTGCGCCTCGGCGTCGTCCCGGCCGCGGTGCGCGCGCTCCACGCCACGACGGAGCCTAGCTCGTCAGCCAAAGTCTTCCGGATCCTCGAGTCCGCCGTCGGCTGCGCCGAGGGCCGTGCGGCGCTGTGCAAGGACGCGGAGGCGACCGTCACCGCCGTGCTCGACAAGATGATGAAGTCCGGCCGCGACGGCGCCGAGGCCGCGGTGGCCGTGCTCTGGGCGGTGTGCCACAAGTACAAGGACCGCAGGGCCTCGGACGCCGCCGCGGCGTCGGAGGGCGGGCTCACGAGGCTGCTTCTGCTGCTGCAGAGCGGGTGCTCGCCGGCGGCGAGGCAGATGGCACTGGAGCTCCTCAAGATTTACCGGGTGAACGCCAAGAGCTGCTTGGCCGGCTACGATTCCAAGACCACCCATATCATGCCATTCTGACCAGAGCTTAACGGATGGCTTGCAAGCTCGGAACAGGGGATAATTCCTTCTTTTCTTCATGTTTTCTTTGGTTTTTTAAAATGTAAGTTGATAGAGAAAGAGAAGAACTGATTCGTCAGGTCAGGAGAAGAAAGAAAAAATAATCTGTAAATTGGTAGAGAGTTTTGATAGAAACAAATGGAGATTGCTAACCAAAATCTGTATATCCCATCGTATTGCCAAATCATTGCAATTGCTCGCAAGAGATCTGGGCTCATAATCTTCGTAGTTCATGCAACAAGCATGCATATCCACATTCATAGTATGCGTCTCTGATAAATCTTCTCACAAGTCGCACATGGACAATACGAAACGATCTCCCAAATTACAAATCATTTTTTCTTTGATCTGGGTACTAACTTCCAAACGATGAACCTGATAAGTAATACATTTCCTAGTACTATCAGAACTTGTATGAACACACGTGCATTTGCTCCTGACCTAGTCAGGGAACAAGCTCCATCATGCTAATGATTCAAGATTGTCGTCGCCTGGAATACATTACTAATTGCACACACCGTTGCTTGAAAGCAACATACGTGCTTGTTATAGAGGTAGATAAGCCTAATGAAACATCTCCATGGTGCCACTAGACTACTGAAGTAAAGCCCCTGTTTGATTTTGACCAGCCCAGGACCATGTCTACAGTCTACTACCTCCGTACCAGTTTACAGGGTATTACGCACTTTGAGAAAAAACTCTGACTACTAATTTAGTCAACAAGATATGTGATATATGCCATAACAATTATATCATTGAATTCATATACAAAATAAGTTTTCAATGATATAATATTTGTGATATATATCTTGCATTTTGTTGACCAAACTAGTAGTCAAAGTTTTTTTTCTCGAAACGCGTAATACCTCTATAAACCGGTATGGAGGGAGTAGTTCACTCCATTCACATGTTAGCTAGCTATTATGTCCTGTTCAAATAAGTGGACATTTAAATATGTCATAGGAAAATGGTTATGTTCCTCCGAAGGCTGCAAAGATTGCAACCTCCGGGTTGCCTATCGTCTATTTTGTTCCCATCGTGTGCCATGTACCCCTCCGTTGGCGCAAGGAAATTATCCACCAACATGAGTGGGGGCCACCCATATTCTCCTTCTGTATCTTTATCCCACACTGTGTCGACACAGCGCCGACTCCAAGCCGCCGCAACCTCCCAGCCGCTCGCCGCCGCGCAACATCGGTGCTCCACACGCACTGCACCTCCTACCGTCCCATCCCCTACTCGTGTGGCCTCCGATGAGGTCAACTTCACAGGCCGCTCTGGCCAAGGTGTCGTGGGAGGATCCAGGGGCGAGAGTTCACCGCTGACTGGCGGTGGGCGGTGGATTCAGGGCGGGGAGTGGGCGCTGTTGGGGTCTGCCGGTGCTCCCGATATTGAAGGAAACTACGCATACACGGTGCTCATCGACTCCCACCACCAGCCTAGTTCTCCTTGTTCGCGGACGTCCTCAACCCACCGTGTGCGCCAAACGAGGTATCTGGAGCTCGTCTTCCTCCACTGCTCGGCGAGGGCGTGCTTCTTGTGGGATCTCCTCCGCTATGGCAGCCAGTATCATCGATGTTTTTGCAGATGCCCATCATCGGAGTTTCAGGCGGCATGCATCGAAGCTACGAATGTTCATTGTCGATTTTGCAAGCTGGGGGTGGTGTGCTAGGGAGTGGTGGGCAACCACAGAGCTGCAAAGGTTGGGCCGTCATTCGGGGTGTATTCAGCGGTGAACCTGCACAGGTTTGGCCGCCCTGCTACGTGCGGTTGGTGGCGGAGCTGCAAAGAAGCGGTCGTTGTGTTGCTAGCGGTAGGCGGCGGCGAAACTGCAAAGGAAGAGTGGCGGTGTTGCAAATGGTGGGGGTATGTTGCTGCGAATGTCTTGTGCGTGCTGCTGGGATGATCTTCATTTGCAGCAGAGCTCCGATCTACAATAGTGTAAATGTTTTGCTAAAATTGTACTGCGGTTTCGTTACTTGGTATAGATCGATATGGTACGTAGCGACCATACAAGAAAGAGATTTGGGAAGACTGAAGAGGATGGATATGACAGGTGGACCTCACTATGAGTTTCTTTTCCTTTTTGGCGTGGAGAACATATATAGGTTTTGGGATATACCGGATTTGACAAGTTCAGTGCCCCAATTTCTGGATTTCAAAATTCATGGTTAGATTACCTTTGCTCTACAAGTTCAGGATTTGTTTTGTAATTTTGTCCTTGATTTAATATTATGCGGGGAAGAAAGATCGTCTGCCGGCGATTTACACAAAAATAACCCAAAAGTGAAAGAAAAGCACAGACTAACCCTCCGGCGAAACTATTTCACCAATCTAATCCTTTTGTGTGGCGCCCCTCCCACGGGCGCCACACATGCCCATGTGGCTCCCCTCCTGCCGGCGCCACACACCCAGCCGACGTGGCCCCCTCGACGCTGAGCTGGTGCGCCCGTCCGACGTGGCAGCATGTGTGGCGCCCCTCCCAACGGCGCCACACATGCACTTGTAATCCCCCAAAACATACTGTGAGACAATTCCTCTGGGACTTAGCCGTTTTGCGAGGCTCGATGTGTGGCGCCGATGACACGGGCGCCACACTAGCATGTGTGGCGCCGATGCCACGGGCGCCACACATAGAGGCTCGCGAAAACGGCTAAGGACTTATCGTCCGGAGCCCCTGGATGTTTTCGACCCAATGGTTCATATAAGTTGGCATGTGTGGCGCCGATGCCACGGGCGCCACACTAGCACTTGTGGCGCCGGTGGGAAGGGCGCCACACATGGACTTGTGTTGAAAACATGAAAAATCCTACCAAACTCCAACAGATTACGAGTACAACATTGGACACAAGAAGTAGCAATTTCATGACATACACATATAACACTTCATAGGTCACATTGTAGCACGTAGATTCAAACAACAAGTAGCATTACGGACCATGGTTCGAAATGACATAGGGTTCACAAATCGATACTTATGAATATAGAGTTCACAACAACACGTAGCACATCCTAGTAGCGTCCTCGACGTGCCGTCCTCGTGGGCTGCTTCCGGACGGCCATCCTCTTCGTCCGCTGCCTTGGCTGCTCCCGCTGCTTGCTCCTCGCTGCTGCTCCCGCTCGCTGCTCCTGCTCCTCCTCCTCCTCCTCCTCCTCCTCGTCCGAAGAGAACGGCTCGTCGTTCCTCATCCTCGACATAGCTGATCTCCGCGGCGGCCCGTCATCCTCCTCAGTGACAACCTTCTTTCCTCGGTTGACATAATCTTCCGGAGTGTACCGGTTTGGAGCCTTGCCCCTTGGCTTCAACTGGTAAGCTGACCGTTGCTTGGAGGTACGCTTCGGAAGTACGCCTTGACTCAGAATTAGGTCGTCCTCAGGAGGAATCTGCACAAACATGAACACATGAGATTACAAAAGTTGAAATTAGTAAGAACATGTTTCACAGCAACAAAATAGTCCATACATGTTCTTCATTCAGAGGAGGATGTAGGGATTTCGCCTTCGCGGCAACCTAGCAAGTTCGCTAACCGCCGCATCTTTCGTGCAGTGTTCTGCGTCATGGAACTCACGGTTACAAAGCCACCAGAACATAATAGTGTACATTCAAAGTTGGTGATCATACCTTAATGAAATTCCGCAACGGTCCGACAGGCTTTTCATCTCTGTGGCTCTGGTCCCACATAGTCTCGCACTCCTCAGCGGTTTTCTGGATCTCCTCCCGCTGTGACAAACATAGCATACACAATTTAAGCGAGCACATGGCAATCTAGATGATGTACTAGTTAGTGAGAGAATCCATTACCACGAAGTTCAGCTCGGAAGCAATAGAAGTCGATCTCCCTCTGCGAGCAAAAGTGTCGTGCTGGCTTTGCCCAACCTCATCGAACTGGATGGGGTCGTCCAAGATCTCCTCACGATACGCGCGCTTCACTAACTCGATACGCGTGTTCTGATGGAACCACTCGAGGTAGTTGTTGAAAGCGGTGAAGTCGTGAGGCACAATCCGCTCGGGGTCGGCATTCCGTGCCGCTTCCAAGCAGGTGTTGGAACGCCGTGATGTGGCCGCTATGATGGACCGGCCAATTTGTGATCTTCCTCTCGCCGCTGCCTATCAAGCCTGCAAGAATCAACAAGTTAGTTTGTACCTCTTCTATCAAGAATCTTCCATCGCATGATTCCGAAGTTTACCCGTGAAGCGCCTTGTCCGTGTCTTGCCACATTGGTGGGCACTCCCGATACAGACCCAAACTGTCTCATCACTCTTTGCGGCTGGTGGTGTTCAACAAGCCACATGCATATGAGTGGGCAGCGCATACGCCAGAACCGCGCCTCCTCCGTGCACTTGGGGTTTAGGTCAGTCATCGCCGCGCCAATACGGTAGTAGCTACCATATGGCTCCCATTCCACCTGCAGCATACAATTATTTAGTAGATGCCAATAGAATCAATCAAAACTAGGATTGCAACTCCGCAGTGATCGGTTACCTGCTCAGCGGTAAGAGTGTCCAACTCCGCAGTGTACTGCCTGTACATGATCATTGGATCGCTCGTCATCTCCGAGACATTATCCCAAAGGTATGCCCAAGTGGGCTCCCGATCAGGAAAGTGAGGGAAATGAGGCCATGCGTCTCGTTGAGTACCCTGGGACGCCCAACTGATAGGCGGTCCCAGCTCCATACGGAAAGTAGGAGCATGCATCCACCAATACCGCCGCTACCCGTCTTGCTCCCAGTCCTGCGACAAGCTTCGTCCAACTGCGTACATAAGATATTTGGTTACTACTTTGTGTAGCGCACTACTATAGGAAAATAGTACATAGAACAAATCATCACCTGCCGGTAGAGGTAGGCAAGTGCCGCTCGTTCCCCAACTCCACCGAGTCGTCCAACACCGTAAGCGCCTTCAGCCAACACCAATGGGCCAGCTTACCCCCACTGTCGAGAAAGAGAGTCCCGGAAATCATGTACCATAAGTACACGCGGGCGTACGTCCTCCGAGTGTCCTCGTCGGCCTCTATGGGGCATTCTGCAAAGTTAGTTCTGATCCAAGAGAAAGACGCGCCGGCGGGAACTCTCTCCTTTGGATTTTCTGGCGGCGGAGGAGCCCTGCCAATAAGCCCCTGCATCTGCTGGCGCCACCCATCAGAAGTTGTGTTCATACACAGTGGCTCGCCCTGAATAGGTAGTGCAAGGATCATGGAAACATCTGCGCGAGTAGGGGCCATCTCGCCGGCCCTCAAGTGGAAGGTGTGAGTCTCCGGCCTCCACCGGTCGACAAGGGCGGTGAGTGCCGAGGGGTTCATGTGTGGCCCCCACGGCTTACAAGGGATATGAACGGCATAAGACCGGTAGGCCGGATGAACTCCGTGTACCTCTCGTCATAAGGTATATCCGGTGTGCCATGGTAACGAATCTTCAAAGGGTGAAGATCCGTTCCCCTCTCCGTCATATGAACAGCCCGGTGCTCCCTGTCGTACTCTTCATCCGAAGCCACACCATCCTACATGTTTACACAACCATATTATGAGTCATTCCACTAACAAAAATGAGCAACACATACATGAGAGTTCATATCCAAATACATGAGAGTTCCATACATACACACATACATTCATATCTAGGGTTCCAACAAATATTTGGTTCAAATATGAGTTATTCCATCACAAATAGTAGACATTCCAAGACATACATACATAGAATTTGAACACATATATAGCCATTTTATATCTACATAGCCAAATCTAGGGTTCATATCCAAATCCACCAACATATCCAAATCTAGGGTTCATATGCAAATCCACTAACATATCTAGGGTTCCTACACATACACATTCAACACTTACATAGCCATTTTATATCTACATAGCCAAATCTAGGGTTCATAGCCATTTCAACACATACATAGCCATTTCAACACATACATGTAAAATTTCATATCTAGGGTTCCACCAAATCTAGGGTTCATATCCAAATCCACCAACATATCCAAATCTTGCTAGGTTCAGAGCCAAATGCACTAACATATCAATGGTTCATATGTAAATCCACCAACATGAATTTCCATGTCTAGGGTTCATACCCAAATCTACCAAATCCACCAACAATAGTGGACGAATCAGAGGGAATCGAAGGGGAATACCTTGAGGAATGGAGGAGGAAGGACTTGGCCGGCCGGATCTGACGATTCCTTGGTCGATTTGGTGGGGGGGGCCGAAGGGGAGGCGGGCGGCGGCGGCGGTTGGGGGAGAAGCAGAGAGAAGAGAAAGAAGAAAGAGAGGGTCGGGCTGGGCGCGGCGCGGGCGCCACACTTAAGTGGATGTGTGGCGCCCGTGGCATCGGCGCCACACATGCTAGTGTGGCGCCCGTGTCATCGGCGCCACACATCGAGCCTCGCAAAACGGCTAAGTCCCGGAGGAATTGTCTCACGGTATGTTTTGGGGGATTACAAGTGCATGTGTGGCGCCGTTGGGAGGGGCGCCACACATGCCGCCACGTCGGACGGGCGCACCAGCTCGGCGTCGAGGGGGCCACGTCGGGCCGGGTGTGTGGCGCCGGCGGGAGGGGAGCCACATGGGCATGTGTGGCGCCCGTGGGAGGGGCGCCACACAAAAGGGTTAGATTGGTGAAATAGTTTAGCCGGAGGGTCAGTCTGTGCTTTTCTTCCACTTTTGGGTTATTTTTGTGTAAATCGCCTCGTCTGCCGTGCCGATCGAGCACCGAACTAGAAAGCGCGCGGGCAAGCAAGCAGGCAGCACTACTTGCCCAGTTGGCCGGACATCACATGCGCTGCCACTGATGGCACAGCTAGCAGCAGCACAACGCGCTATATCATCTTCTTCCTCCTTCCGATTGCTTTAAGGAGCGGCGCGACGCATTTCGGACGTCCGAAATGTCCGTTTGCGTCGGCTCGTTGACGCGTTGTGGCCCAGGGCGACCGTTTGCGTCGGGGTAGCTCCAGCGGTGCGGACGCATATTTTATCCGGGGACAGCGTCAAGGTCGCTAATGGCGTTTTACGTCCCGTCGAGGACTGCCGCCGGCGATTAACTGTTCCCGCGCGACGACGATCGTTCCCGCGCGCGCCCAATACATTCGCAAGTTTCGCCGGCGTTTCGCGTGCGCGGGAAACGCCCTGCGCGCCAACAACGTTTCCCGCCCCGCCGTGGCTATATACGGTGGACACCGCCGGGTGCGACGGGCACACCTCACACTACCATCCATCCATGGCGGACCACATGAGTTGGGAGCAAGTTGTTGACATTTGCCGCCAGCTCCACCCGGAGGAGGAGGAGGACGAGGTAGCTGCCGCCGGCGTTGAGGCCCGGCAGCCTGGACCCGGAGGTCGCGGAGGCGGAGGCGGAGGTCGCGGAGGTGGAGGCGGAGGCGGCGAGCGCGCGGAAGGGCGCCTCGCGGCGACCAGGGCGGAGATCGCCAACGCCATGGCCGAGCTCGCCGACGCCAGGGCCGAGCTCACGGAGGCGCGGGCGGCCCTCGCGGCCCCTCCGGCCGACGCCGTCATCCACGACATCGCGGACGACGACCCCCCCGTGCCCAGGTGCTTCGAGTGCGCCGGTGACCAGCGGGTTCTGCTCGCGTCCTTCGAGTCCCTGGCAGGGGACGCCCAGCGCCGCCAGGCTTTGGTGGCGGAGGAGGAAGCCGCCAACTATGCGACGGCCATGGCTAGGGGGTTAATGTGCTCCAACCTGGACTCGCTCCAGCGTAGGGGCCGTTCTCCCGCGCGGGTCGAGCAGGAGAACCGGGAGCTGGAGTTCGCCATCGCCGCCAGGGACGAAGCTGTGGCGGCGGCGGCTAGAGACAGGGCCCGCTTCGTCGCCGACGTGGCGGCGATCCAGGCGGCGGTCCAGGCGGAGGAGGACGCGGCGGCGGCGGAGGAGGAGGCCCGGGCGGCGGTCCAGGCGGCGGCAGAGGAGGAGGCCCGGGCGACGGCGGAGGCGGCGGCTAGGAAGGTTGCCTTTGCGACGGTGACAGCGCTGTGGCAGGACGAGATGTCCGTTCGCCGCCGTGCGCGGCGCGCGGAGTGCAAGAACCGCTCCCGCTTCGACGACGGCGCCGACCCATCCGGCGGCCAGTAGTAGGGCGCGCGACTGCGAGTAACCGAGGCCGGTGTAGGCCGCGCGACGGCGAGTAGGTACGGCCGTTGTAGTTTTAGGTTAACTCGACTAACCATCTCTGTAAAGATGATCCTTTTGGCCAATCAATAGTAATGAAAAAATATTTTGCTTATCTAGTCACTGCCGACCGGGCCCGGATGTACCCAACGCGGACATTTTCCGCGACCGCCGAGCGTCCGTGGAGACGCAAACCTGGCGCATATTTGGACCAGGTTTGCGTCTCCGCGGACGGGCCGGTCACTTTGCGTCGCCCCGCTGGAGCAGGGCCCAGACGCATTTCCGGTCACGGCGGACGAAAACGGTCGCTGACCATTTGCGTCGCGCCGCTGGAGATGCCCTAAGAGCATCTCCAGTCGCGTCCCCCAAACCGTCCCCCAAACCGCGCCGGATCGAGCGTTTGGGGGACGTGTTTCGTTCGTGCCGCGTTTGGGGACGTCGCTCCCCAGCCGCGTCCCCCAAACGCCGCCCCCAAACATTTAAAATAATTTTTCTGGCATTTTTATTTCAATTTCCACAAACTAATACATAATTTGGAACGTGGTTTACACGAAAACACAGTTTGGAACATGGTTTTAAACAAACTAATACATAGTTTGAACCATGGTGGACAGAAATATAAAATATTGCAAAGAAACTAAACCTAACTAGGCCGTGCATCGAAGGTTTCGTGTGTTCGCTGCTAAGAAAGAACACTCGAGGGCACACCCAGTCACCTAAACTGGAAAATCCAGCGGGAGGATGGTGCCCTTGTTGGTTCTACCGATGAGGCGAACAGGCGAAACCTCCGTGCACGTATTCGCTGCGAAGAAACAACACTCATTCGGTCGTCCTCCTCGTCGGTGCTGTCGTCGTCCCCGTCGACGTGGTAGTCCCGGAGGCAGCGCCTCTCGTCGAAGACCTTGACGCTCATGTCCCCGTTGCCGAAGTAGGAGAACACGAGGATGAAGCCGGCTTGGAGACTGTGGTGGCGCGCGAACTTCTCCCAGCCGATGTTGAAGTACATCTTGCCGCGCGCGTCGTAGATCGCCTTGACGATCCACCGGCAGTAGCCGCACGAATGCTCCCGCAGATGCATCGTGCGCGGGCGTACGCCGCCGACGTACTCGGCGAAGGAGTCCGGCAGCCTCTGGATGCCGCGCGGGTCGCCCTTGAGGACGTGGACGAACTCGAACATGACGTCCGGCTCCACGTCCATCTCCGACGATGATGAAGGCGGCGGCGTGGAAGGCGACGGCGAGCGTTCAGCTATGCTGCGGCCACGACCACGACCACGGCCGCGGCCGCGAGGTCCGCCTCTACCAGACATAGCGTCGAGTCTTGTTGAGAGATGGTGGCGGCTAGGGTTTGGGAGAGAGGCGCTAGGGTTTGTGTGTGAGAGGGACAATGAGAGGCGCCCCTTTTATAGGCCGGAGGGAGGCGGAGGAGCGGTGGCGCTCATTAACGCCGGCACGCAGAGCTAGGCGCGACGGGACGCGTCCGCTGCGCCCTCCGCGGGAACTGCCCCGTCGCTGCGCGCCAATAACTTCCGTCGCGAGGTAGGCGACGGTTAGGTTTAAATTAATTGTGCCGCTGACGGGTCGGCCCCGCCACTCCCCGCCTCGCTTGCTGTGTCCGGCGTCCCCGGTGCGTCCCCTGTGGGACGGGGACGGGCTCGGGGCGCCGGACACCGAATGAGGGCGCGCCGGACAAAAAAGGGCTTTGGAGGACGCGGCTGGAACGCTTTTTTTGTCCGGCGCGCCCCAAATCCCTTTGGGGGACGGTTTGGGGGACGCGACTGGAGATGCTCTAACTCTACAAAAGTTAGGCGAGACGCGCGACCGACTAGGCAGACTAAAGCTACCTTTGGCAAAGTTTTCCTATATGAACGACGCCGCCGATCGGGCCGCCAAGAGTCAATGCCGTGTTAATTGTTTACTACAGTACTAGCTCCACTCCACAAGTTCAGATACGGACAGTCGGACAGTGGCGGCAGTTGACTCGCGAGGACGGAGGATCCTTTTGGGTTCCTTCATTGATTGATCCAAGACGGAAGAGATCCAGAAAGATGAGCCGCAAAACAAGTTGCTGGAAGGTTGCCTGTGTCAGGGCATCTCCATGAAAACGGACCAAACGCCCGTTTGTGTCCCGGTTCGTAAGGATTGCGTGTATTTTTAGTTTGTAAATTTAAACATGATAATACAAGATATACTCCGTTCATTCTGATTTAGTTTACTAGTCATCAACCCGTGCTCCAGCACGGGCTAGCCATTTTGCAAAACTCCTACTACATATTGCAAAAAGAAAACCTACTACCCATATGAATTTGATATAGCATTTTGTAGACCTTGTAGAGAATAAAAGTGTGAAATATTTATAAATACAATTTTAATCACTTATTTTAAATATTTGTGGATGATACATAATGTATTATTTCATCTTCTTAAGAAATAGTGAATAATATGTACACATAAAGTGTTTATTAATATTCAGTACTATAATATGGACACAAAGTAATAAATAGCTTGAACATCTATCTAGTTCCTATTTGATGCACAAATATCATAATATATAGGCACCGCCTAGTATATTTACTCTGATACCCCGCGTCGTGAACTGGACTAAGAGGAAATACATGTGAAAATTTTTAGCGGTCTGAGATTTCAGATCGACTTGGTTTACTCAACGTCGTAATTCATCAAACCTAGTCATGGCTGCAAAATAGATTGTCTATGTATAATGTAATTCATTAATCCAACCAACCGACCAACAATCGTTCCGTGAAAGTTGTATTTCAAATACATTTCGATAGGCCTGTAAGGTATGACAAAGATTATACGTATGGTTTTCCTAGACAAAACTCATCTAGCTATAAGGTAAACCAAGTGATTTGAATCACACTTAAACTTACCCATTAATTAAATTAAATATCAGTTAGTGTTACAAACAAAAAGGGTCAAATACCTCAATGTGGCTTTTTTGCTCAAGCTTGCTATGTTGGCTCATGATCGAAGCACCGGATACTCGTGATATACCTTGCCCTATTTATTCTTGCAACCGAGGCATATACGACAATAAATTTGTTTGAACCCTTAAAATCACAAATCGGCAGTGGATATATTAACCTAGAGATAATACAATTTGGATGATCTTTATAGTGAATACTGCACGTCCTGCACGCCAAATAGTCTTGATAAGCCTTGCACCATTCGTTCTAGCAATTATAATATATACAACATTATATATGTATTCTGGCCCTTCATACAGCAAAGCTGCGGTACCTATATTAGCCTAAAAGCAGTACACTTTGGATAAAGTCTGTGGTGATAACTATAATTAAAACATGTAAAAATGGCTAGATGCAAACCGAAATAACAAAGCAGGATGCAAGCTATATCTGTAATAGATGATCTAATACTCCCACATGCCATCTTTACTCACGCACCCTCGGTTTGCACATACTATTTTCTGGCAAGGTGAACTTGCTAGAGCTGGCTCAATGTGGAACGCTCTTGAACGGCTGGCCGCTCACTGGTTCTTTTGGCCAAAGCAAAACCTGCACGCGTAGCAGCAAAGCGTAAACTGGCATCATTGATCCATCGATTGTTCTGGTGCTTCTATATAAAGCTAGCTAGATGACCTAATTAATTTATTGTGCAAGCTCAACCATAGCAACAATGATCAACTGAGCTTATTAGATCAGACAAAACACGCATGTACGGTAATACCAAAGCATAAGATGACCTAATTGATCTTGTTCAGAAAAAAAAGATGACCTAATTGATCAATCAATCCGGTGCTCATGTATGAAGCTAACTAAGTGCACCAATAGATCTATGCTGCAACCTTACGTACAGCAACATCGGCCGCTGAACTTGAGAGATTACTATTAGCGGCGAGACGGAGTATGAGGAGGAGCTTTGGTCGACGTAATCGACGATGCGCCGGAGGATCAGCGGCCAACAAAAGAGGCCGAGGAGACATATTCATCTACAATGGCCCATAATAACATCGGCGGCAACAATTCTAAGCAAGCGCTTCCATAACACCGTCTTATAGCCGACGCGAGCGTGTACATGTGATCATTGCTCGCCGGCAACGATCTATAATCACCTTGCATCTTGTTGTTATGGCCAAGACCGTTTTTCTTATCAGCATGTTTCTCCCGTAGGTTAAAGTATACGGATGAGTTTTTTTTTTTGCGGGAAACTATACGGATGAGTTGTACATGACGTAGACTCTTGCTTTACAAAAAAAATGAAGAAATTGCACGTTAGGATAGTAAACTACCCCAGATCTTGTCTGGCCCACGGAATATTTTAAGCGTGTCCATAAACTTGTGTACACGATGGTTCAAATTTATTCTTCTGAGGAGATATATATTTTTGTTTGTTAGCTGCGGTGCTTATAAAGCATGCCCCTTCATCTGCCAAGATATATCTTTAGAACCCGTACGTACGATTTTAAGTTGGACTCTACACACGTAATATATTTTAGCCTGTAAATAAATAAGTAAACGTGTCAACGTAACAGCCCTGCGACATTATAAATAACAACTTTCTTGATTAATCCTACCCATTGATTTCAGATCTAATTGTTCTAATTATTCTAATGATGTGGATTAATGTGGCGTCTCGTATGGTGCCTCCAATTAGTAAATATAAGACTAGAAAAAATAAGTTAAATTAGTTGCATTTAGTAGTACTACTTAGATACGTGATCAGCCAATCCAAGGTACATTGAAAATAACAACAACGTCCAATAAAAAAGCAAAAGCACTTCGTTTTCAGTGTTATTGTTAACTAAAAGCTAGAATGTAGAGTATTTCAGAATAAATTTTGAGGCTAGAACGTAGACTATAACGGTTCCGGATCCGGCTAGAGCTTATGTTCCTAGACTCTTCGTTTGGGTCAATAAGCAACTTGGCTGGATCCTTGCGTGTATGGCAAGTTGTACCTATTAGGTTAATGCTAGTAGAGTTCGACCTGGAATCGTCCTTATAAACCTTAGGTCTTGGCATCTTTATAAGTCGGATCTTGGAAGCCCTTAGGGCAGTCCCAACGCTATAGGGTGTACCGTATCTAATAGTGACAGGTCAGATATTTTGCTGATGTGGAGCAGTAATATCTTGTTTAGGATATGACTCTTGGTGGAGAAACCGACGCAAATTAATCACGGAGCCAATCCTGGAGCAAGGCTCGTTCCTCTCCCCGCGAGAGAAGGAAGGAGGCAGTTATTGCTAGGACCCTCCATAATATACGGTGCACTGAAGACTTCGTATCTTAATTTTTCCTTGCTGACGTGGTAACGAGTAAGATACGGTTGAACCGTTTTGCATTGGGGCGCCCTTAGGGCAAGACACAACTCATTGAATCGCTCACATGTTGTCTTATAGACAATTGTAGCATCACGTAGGATCTCGCCGATGTTGCGAGGTCAGAAGCTGAGTAACTCGTGTGACTCCGTCCGTCACGTGACTCCTCGCCCTATGTCCCCTCCCCTCTCTTCCCTCCACGAGGCTCCCATCACCGGAGACTCGTCGAATACGCAACGACACCCCCCTCGCCATAGCCGACAATTTCTGTTCGGGCCACAACTTGTCGGAGCCCCTGACGAGGATTGACCTCGGCAAATGTCCAAGGTTATGGACTTAGGTTTTAGGGAAAGGCGACGCCTGAAGACTCCGGGAGCGAGATGGCACACGACGTAACCAGGTTCACGTCCCCACGGTGGAGGATCGCTATGTCCTGCTAGCAACCCAGTATATGATAATTGTGTTAAAGGGTGCCGCCGTAGGCAGAATTATTATGTATATTCTAGTCTTATGCGGGTATGCTATGCTCTATGATAATCTGATCTAAGGGGTGCCCATGCTTGACTTTATATATGCAACCAGGTTAGGTTTTATAAGAGTCCTAGTTAACTACATGTTGGAGTTTCCTTCTTTGAGCTTTCCTTGATTGACACGTCAGGCTTCTTGGGTTTTGACTGCTTGTTGTGCTATGTGCTTCATGGGTCTTCGACTGAACCGCACCCGGTATAGCAATAATAAGCACCCGACAGGGTATACCCATGTCAGGCCACGATTGGTGCCAGCACCTTAGAAAAGCACTTGCCGGCATAGTTCCCGGACCCTATTCGCCACCCATCTACTCGCACCCACCCACCAGCATCGACGCCACTAGTAGAAACAAGGGCTTTGGTTTTTTGCCCCAAATGGCTTTTGCACCGGATTTGGCACGAACCGGTGCTAAAAGGGGTCATTAGCACCGGTTCGTGGTGCGCAGCCGGCCGAGAGACCTTTTGCACCGGTTCGTGTTACGAACCGGTGCAAATGAGCTATCTTTTGCACCGGTTCGTAACACAAACCGGTGCAAAAGCTTCGTCGCCAGGCATGTGTCAGCCGAGGAACCTTTAGCACCGGTTCGTGTTACGAACCGGTGCAAAAGATAGACCATTTGCACCGGTTCGTAACACGAACCGGTGCTAAAGGTCCGCAGCCCTATTTCAGCTCGGCTACCCGGCCAAACAGCCCACTTCACTTCATTTTTGCTAGGAGAAGGTGTGTGTGTTGAGTGCTACCTTGCATTTCTTTGGCATGCAAACAAGGTGCTCGATGAAATGTACGAGAGAATGAGTTCGCTTGATTTTACACAAAATAAAAATGAGATGAGGTGCCGGAGCGACACTTAAGCTTTCTCCTCTTTCTTTCCCTCCTCGATCAAGGTTTAAGCAACAACTTAACCCTTTCATTTGTACGGTGCTAATTTCCACTATTTATAAATATTATGATGTTTTGTAATTGTTTATTGATAAACTTAATTAATTATTTGATGTAGATGAACCGGCGGCAATGGATGTACGTTGACCGACGTCTACCCGAAGTTCGGATCGGGCTCGGAAGAATGTATCCGTGTGGCTCGGGAAAACCCACAGGCGGATGGTTTTATGTGTTGTCCATGTGTTGATTGCCATAACTTGAAGCAATACCCTGAATGGCAAGTCATTCACTCACACCTGCTTTGGAAAGGTTTCATGCCCAGCTATAATTGTTGGACCAAGCATGGAGAAAGAGGGGTTATGATGGAAGACGACGAAGAAGAAGAGGATGATGATATGTACCCTAACTACGGTGATACTGCGACAGGGCATGATGAAGATGAAGATGCAGGAGGAGGTGATCAAGATGAAGAGGCATCAGATGAGCCCGTTGATGATGATCTTCGTCGGGCCATCGCCGATGCACACAGAGATGCAGAAACAGAAAACGAGAAGCGAAAGTTAAAGGGCATGTTAGATGATCACAAAAAGAAGTTATACCCAAATTGCGAAGATGGCAACACAAAGCTCGGTGCCACCCCGGAGTTGTCTGCAATGGAAGGCGAGAGGCTGGTATATGTGACAAGCCATTTGAGAAGTTACTCGAAAATAATGAAGAGGAGGTTTCCAAAGAATAACGAATTGCTCGACGATACGTACGAAGCAAAGAAGGTTCTCTCGCCCTCTAGGATTAGAGGTGCTGAAGATACATGCATGCATTAATGATTGCATCCTCTACCGCGCTGAGTATGAAAATTTGGAAAAATGTCCGGTATGCACTGCACTTCGGTATAAGATCGAGGCGAGATGACCCTGGTGATGTTGAGGGCGAGCCCCTAGGAAGAGGGTTCCTGCCAAGGTTATGTGGTATGCTCCTATAATACCACGGTTGAAACGTCTGTTCGGAAATAAAGAGCATGCCGGGTTGTTGCGATGGCACAAAGAAGACCGTAAGAAAGACGAGATGCTTGAGACACCCCGCCGATGGGTCGCGGTGGAGGACAATCGATAGAGAGTTCCCGGATTTTGCGGATGACGCGAGGAACTTAAGGTTTGGCCTAAGTACGGATGGAATGAATCCTTTTGGGGAGCAGAGCTGCGGTCATAGCACTTGGCACGTAACTCTATGTATCTATAACCTTCCGCCTTGGTTGTGCATGAAGCGGAAGTTCATTATGATGCCGGTGCTCATCCAAGGCCCAAAGCAACCCGGCAATGACATTGATGTGTACCTACAGCCATTATTTGAAGAACTCTTACGGTTGTGGAGCAAACCAGGTGTACATGCATGGGATGAGTACAAACAGGAGTCATTTAACCTACGAGCGTTGCTTTTCGTGACCATCAATGATTGGCTCTGCTCTTAGTAACCTTTCGGGACGGACAAACAAGGGATACAATGCATGCACGCACTGTTTAGATGAGACCGAAGGTGCCTATTTGCATAAATGTAAGAAGGTTGTGTACACGGGGCATCGTCGATTTCTTCCAAAGAGGCACCCCGTCAGAAAGAAAGGCAATCATTTCGGAGGTGAGGCAGATCGCCGGGTGAAGCCTGAACTCCGTACCGGTGATGCTTTACTTGATATGGTGAAGGACCTAAAAGTAATCTTTGGAAAGGGTCCTGGCGGCCAATCTGTTCCGAATGACGACGTTACCGGACACGCACCCATGTGGAAGAAAAAATCTATATTTTGGGATCTACCCTATTGGAAAGTCCTAGAGGTCCGCTCTTCAATCGACGTGATGCACGTGACGAAGAATCTTTGCGTGAACCTGCTAGGTTTCTTAGGCGTGTATGGGAAGACAAAAGATACACCGGAAGCACGGGAGGACCGAGTATCGTATGAAAGTCCCAAAAGACAAGCAAGAACGAGGATTACAAGGATACGGGGAGTCGCTTAAGTCCCGCCGGCTACGCTCTTACCAAAGCGAGAGAAGGATATCTTTTTTGAAGTCCTTTACGGTATCAAGGTCCCGTCCGGCTTCTCCTCCAATATAAAGGGAATTATAAATATGGAGAAGAAAACATTCCAGAACCCGAAGTCGCATGATCGCCACATTATTATGACGCAGATTGCTTCCGGTTGCACTGAGGGGGCTTCTGCGGGAAAATGTTCGAATACCCATTGTGAAGCTATGTGCATTCCTTAATGCGATATCTCGAAGGTAATCGATCCAGCTAGTCTTCCAAGGTTACTGAAGGATGTGGTGCAATGTCTTGTTAGCTTTGAGTTGGTGTTTCCACCATCTTTCTTCAATATTATGACACATCTCCTGGTTCACCTTGTCGAAGAGATTGCCATCCTCGGTCCTGTCTTTCTACACAATATGTTCCCCTTCGAGAGGTTCATGGGGGTCTTAAAGAAATATGTTCATAACCGTGCTAGGCCAGAAGGAAGCATCTCCAAGGGCTATGGAACGAGAGGAGGTCATCGAGTTACTGCGTTGACTTCATTCCCGACCTTAAGTCGATTGGTGTTCCCGAATCGCGACATGAGGGGCGACTAAGTGGAAAAGGCACGCTAGGAAGGAAATCAATGATATGTAGGGACGGCAATTCTTTCACTCAAGCACACTACACAGTTCTACAAAGTTCCACCTTGGTGGCCCCGTATGTCACTGATCACAAGAATATTGTGCGCTCAGAACATCTGGGGCGATCCGAAGAGCTCGGATTACGCATAAACATATGCGGACATTCGGCGGTTGGCTCCGAGAACATCTCATGAATAACAACAATATTGTAGATCAGTTGTACATGTTGGCTGGGTCACCATCTTCGACTATAGTGACTTTCCGGGGGTACGAGATAAATGGAAATACCTTCTACACGTTCGCCCAAGATAAAAAGAGCACCAACCAAAACAGTGGTGTCCGCATTGATGCAACAAACACTAGCAGTGGCCAAAAGGACACATATTATGGTTACATAGAGGAGATATGGGAACTTGACTATGGACCTTCTTTTAAGGTCCCTTTATTTCGGTGCAAATGGTTCAAGCTGGATGGAAAAGGGGTAAAGGTAGACCAGTCGTACGGAATGACAACGAGTGGATACCAACAATCTTGGTTACGAGAGACGAACCATTCGTCCTAGCCAATGATGTGGCTCAGGTTTTCTATGTGAAGGACATGTCCTCTAGACCGAAGAAAAGAAAACATAAGGAAACGAGCTCATCCGATGAGCCAAAGCGTCACATAGTTCTTTCGGGGAAAAGAACCATCGTGGGAGTCGAGGACAAGACGGACATGTCGGAAGATTATAATAAGTTTGCTGAAATTCCGCCCTTCACGGTGAACATTGATCCAACCATCGCGTTAAATGCTGAAGATACTCCATGGTTACGGTCGAAGCGATCATAATGTACCTTGAGCTCATACTTGTGAAGCGTTTGTTGTGATATGTATCAGTAACATTGGTCGTTTGAACTAAATGCAATTATCCAAGTTTATTATTTTTCTAGATACACATGTTTGCAAATTTATCCTCACCTACTGGTTGTTGGGTGTATATATAGTAGCAGCTTCCGAGCGGGACTTGCGGGAAGAGTTACTCGGGCGGTGTGTGCCTCCAGATAATCCCCTCCCCCCAGATGAAACCACCCCAGAAGGCAAATAACAGATAAAGGGGTATATAAACTAATCAACCGTCTTTAGCACCGGTTCCAGCCATTAACCGGGATAAAACGACAACGACTTTATTGAAATTTAACAAGATACGGTAACTAAACTTAAACTAAAATAACAACTTCTACTAGTTCTTCCGCGCATCCGCTGCTGCCCTCCTGGATGCCGCCTCCTGCCGCAGCTCCTCCTCACGACGACGCTTATGCATCTCCTCACTATCCAGATCCATCACACGCGGCCGCTTATGCAGTTCCTGGAGACTCTGCCTCTCAAATGCTTCTATGGTAGCCGCTAGCGCTGCCTCCTCCCACTCCTCTATCTCTGCGAGCTGCGGGTCCACCTCATCCGCTGCTGCCCTCCTGGTTGCCGCCTCTTGCCGCAGCAGCTCCTCCCACTCCTCTATCTCCGCGAGCTGCGGGTCCACTTCCACCGGCGGCGGGTGCGGCTTTGGGGGCATTGTGCAATGGGCTAGGGTTTGGTGATGAGTGAAATGGGAGACACGGGGGCGTACTATTTATAGAGGGCGTTTAGGCGGGAAATCTCCGCGCTGCGCGTCGTGGCGGGAAAATATCCCGCGCGGCGTCGTGCCGCAGAAAATGTCCCGCGCGGTGTCGTGGCGGGAACATATCCCGCGCGGCGTCGTGGCGGAAACCCGCGCAGCGTCGTGGCGGGAACTCGATCCCGCGCGAATCAGGGAAAAAAGGCGGGAAGAAAGCAAAAAATTTCAGCCAAAATTTGACCCTTTTGCACCGGTTCGTGGCTGGAACCGGTGCAAAGGGTCTTTGCACCGGTTCCAGCCACGAACCGGTGCAAAAGGGTCGCAGTATAACTGCCCCCGCGCGCCCCTTCTTCTCCACTTCGCGCGAGGGACGTGAAATACGGGGAAACTGCGCCCAATTTTTCCCCGGCCGCGCCGCCGCCCGCACGCCGCCGTCGCCGGCCGCCGCCCGCGCCGCGCGCCGTCGCCGCGCCCGCGCGCCGCCTGCCAGCCGCCCGCACGCCGCGCCCGCGGCCGGCCGCCGCCAGCCCGCCGCGCCGCGCGCCCTCGCGCTCGGCCTCCTCCGCGCGCCGCCGCCGGCCCCACCACTCCGGCCGCGCGCCCGCCCTCCGCCTCTCGCGCGCCGCCCGCCCGCCGCCTCTCTCGCGCCGCCGCCGGCCCCACCCCTCCGCCGCGCGCCGGCAAGGTGAGGCCGCACCCCCCGGCCCTCCTTTTTTTTCTTTTTTTAGTTAGATTTTAGTAGATTTTAATTACAGTTTTGTTAGAATTAGTTAGATTTTGTTAGATTTTTGTTAGGTTTTGTTAGAATTAGTTAGATTTTAGTTTTGTTAGAATTAGTTAGATTTTAGTTTTGTTAGAATTAGTTACATTTTTGTTAGGTTTTATTAGAATATTTGTTAGGTTTTGTTAGATTTTAATTAGTTAGGTTTAAATTTGTTAGTTTTAGTTAGAAAATTTAGTTCGAGATTTTAGTTAGGTTATTTAGTTAGAAAATTTAGTTATTTAGTTAGAAAAAAGTAGTAAGTACTTTATTAGTATGTGTTAGAAAAAAGTAGTAAGTACTTTATTAGTATGTGTTAGAAAAAAGTAGTAAGTACTTTATTAGTATGTGTTAGACAAAATTTAGTTAGTTTCATTCATATTCATAAGTACTTTATTATTATATTTGTTAGTTTGCATACGATGCCGCGGCCTCCGCGTCCTGGAGCTAGGACAGTTTTAGAGGAGATGCGACGGATGGGGGAAGTCCGGGACCGGGCTCCGCCGGGTGGTAGCCTGGGAGGTGTTATCTTCGGGGGCGCGCACCTTGGTGCGGAATCCGGGTCCCGTCGTCGACCCGGATATTCTCTGGTGGAGGTCTTATGGGCCACGTTCGTTTCGAGAGGGAGCCGGCCCCGCCGGAGGAGGTAGCTCGGCGCATTGAAGCGGAGGACCAGCACGTTCGCCGTTACATGTATGCGTTAGACAACATGTATAGGGGCGGATGGAGCGTTATGCAGGGATCTCATGTTAGCTATGCTCCCGTTGTTGTTCCGTGGCTTTGGGGGCACACCCGGCGCGGCTCGGGACCCGGTCGGCGCCCTCTAGGACCCGGTCGCGCGGTTGAGTGTTTGTAGTAGTGATTGATGTATTATCGATCTATGTATGCATGTAATCGCACTATCTCGCTTTCAGCACTATTATTGATCATGTATTGAGCATTATTCTTAATTACTTGTAAGTCTTTGCGGAAACTTGTAAGTCTTTGCAGAATAATCTAGCTTCGTTGTGTTTATAGCATTAGAATAACTTTTAAGTCTTTGCGAAACTATGGAAAGAGACCTAGAACAAGAATACCTCGTCGAGGAGATTATCCGTGATGATGACGATATCACCTCTCTTTACCTAAACCAATCCGGCGAGGAGACGAGCGAACCCGAGGAGACGGCTCGATGAGGAAGATAAGCAAGACCACCGTGGAGACGACTCCGGTGAGGGAGAAGGTGACGACTGCGAGGGAGAAGCTCACCACGCCGAGGTATATATATTAATTAACCAAGCCTACAGATATGTGCATATACATATATTAACGTTGTTTCTTCTTTTAGACCTCTCAATCAACACACTCTACTGGCGGAACTAAACGAGGCGCGGCAGAAAGATGGAAGAGCATGAAAGGTGCGTCATCACGGAAATCGCTATAGACGGCGAACCGATTTCTCCCAAGGATCACGCAAAAAAGTTTGTAAGTCAATGTGGAGTTATTGTTAGGGACACCATCCCGATCACCACTCAAGAATGGAAGAAACCTGCAAAGGAGGACGAAGGAGTTACTTACGTCGATACGAGATGCAAAAATCTGATGTTTAGGAAACTCATGGTAAATTTCACATTTCCGGAGCCAGCTGACTCTGATAGTGATAATAAAAGGCCAGACCACGAGGATCCCGAGCTGAATAGCATACAACGAAGAGTCAAGAAGTGGGCTCTTAAGAAGATGGCAACGCAGTTCAACGACTACAAGAAGAAATTGGACAACTCCTTTGTCAAGAAAAAGAAGACTCCAGATTTCAACGGCCCCTATGAGAAGATAAAAGACCACTTCGGGAGGCATTTGTGAAGTACAAGACATCGGAGAGGGCAAAGACAAGGTCGGACACCAACAAGAAAAATGCTGCTAATAAGATGTACTTCCATACCATGGGGCGAGGAGGCTACAAGGCTGCGCGGACCTAAGTGGGAGAAATGGGAGAATGACCTAATTAAGAACGGGATCCAGCCGGAGGTACGGAAATGGAACCAGCGGTCAAGGGATTGGTTTTACGCGCATGGGGGCACGTTGGACGCACAAGGGTTCCGCATATATACACAAAGACATCGGGAAAACCCACTTCCCATCGAAGCCTTTAGAAATGCTGCAAAGGAAGTTGAAGAGGGGAAGTTCCGTCCCGAAAGAGAGAAGGACCAGCTCACACGCGCCCTTGGGAATCCTGAACACCCAGGACGAACACGAACCATACCGGGTGGCAAGCCGTGGTGTATTGGGTTTCCTGCGGAAACGAAGAAATATCCCGATAGAAGCCGTCGGAGGCAAAAGGATGTGGTTCAAGAACGCGTTGCTAAGCTAGAGGAGCAAGTGAGGATGATAATGTCGAGGCTCGGTCACGGTCACCCAACCTCAACCTAATCCGCGGATAGAAGAAGTTGCATTCGATGCTACCGGCCGGGGATCTCGGCGGAAGAGCAGCGTGGCTTCCACGGAGCTGCACCGGTGATGATGCGGATGTGGATCCGCGAGATGGCTCCTCCCTCCCCTGTGGATCCGCGGATGCCTTCGATCTCTACCCCGTGGACTTTATCACAGAGTCGACACCTTGTGAGCTACATTTCCAAACGATGGGCTACTTAACGCTCAAGGCGGCGATCGGCTATGTCTTACCGCCGGTACTCGATCAAAGATATCACTTCAAGCCGGTTCCACCTGGATACGCTGTTGCCGGGGTGGATCAAGTTATGGATGGGTATGGGCCGGCGAGGCTTGACCACCCTGCCGGTGAAGGGGATTTGCTAGAGCTGGGAGAGGCCAAGAACACTACAGTTCTATGGCGAAAGGAATTCATTGTGATTCCGGGTTGGAAGGCGCCAACAAGGTCTCCACCGAGCCAGCATTCTCCACCGATGCAGCCGTCTCCAGTGCGTGAGCCTTCCCCGCCGGCGCGTGAGCCATCTCCGCCGCCGCGTGAGCCTTCCCCGCCGCCGCGTGAGCCATCTCCGCCGCCCAACTATAAGAGGAAAATTAGGCGGACCGCTACGACACAGCTGAGTCGTAACAAATCACCGAAACACAAACAAGAGCCCCTCCCAAGAGTGCCTAAGGTTGCTCCCAAGAGACCTTATGACTATACAGTTGAGGAAAATGCCAAGATCGTAGCTGAACAGCACAAGCAACAAATGTTGAAACTTAAAAAGCCCCAGCTTGAGCCGGAGCCAGCTATATCTCCGGAAAAGAAGTTGAAACTGCTGAAGAACCTTCATCAACCTGAGCCAAGTCTTTCATCGAACTATGACCGGTCTATTCGCAAGTCAAATGTGTTAGCAAAAGAGCGGTGGGAAAAAAGTAAGGTAGATGGGAAACCAGTTCCCCAGCTTGGAGCCCAGAAAAACTCGTGCCCCCCGCTCCAAGTGTATCCCGATGTCCTAGCGTGCCTTGATCCAACGATGGTAAAACTATACAAAGATGAGGCAGATGCGGCCGGTATGAGTATTCCTGAGTACTTAAGCCGCATCGAATTCATGGCCACGGACGATGTCCAATTAGCATACCATTACACATACGGGGAACCTCTTGTCAGAGCTGCGGAGTTGCCTAATCTATCAACACAGCTGCGAAGACTACATAATTGGTACTTGGATGCATGTAAGGACGGCCAGAACTGGATCATGGTGGCAATAAGAGATGAGCACTACGGGCGGACCGACGTGATGAACATCGAATTTTGTGAATTATTTCAGTTATTCAACCAAGACGCCCTCGACAAATCTCTGCTGAGTGCATACTTGTCTGTAAGTATTATTTATGTAATTAAGTCTCTACCGCGACTCGTCCATTATTGCTAGCATATAACCATACTCTCATTGTATTATGCAGAATGAAGATTCGCGAATGCCGCAAGGGGCAAATCTATGATATTGGGTTCGTTGACCCATATACCGTGAATGGGTATACTCGTCGACAACTCTCCCAAGGACACGGAGAATAACTTGGTATATGTCTTAAGGAAAAACTCATACAAAAGGGCAATACTATTTCCTTACAACTTCGCGTGAGTGTTACTGTCTTCACACATTAAATCTTTTTCGCTTACTCCATGTGTTAAGTGTAATTGATGAGTTATGCATATATATGTGTGTCCGCAGGTTTCACTATATCCTGCTAGTCATTGAACCCGACACCGGGATAGTAGAAGTCATGGACTCGAAGAGTAAACCCCTTGAGGCGTGGGGGGACATGGCTGATATCCTCCTCAAGGCTTGGAAACGGTTCACCAACAAGTCTCCGGGTTTAAAGAATAAAGAACTTCGAATAAAACATGTACCGGTAAGTACTACGGCTAGGCCGCGCATCTCTTTGATTGTAGTTTCAATACCATTATTATCATCCTTGATTATATATATATTATTTTGATTGAACTTTGTTCTCGTAAAGTGCTTGAGGCAGGAGGACGGGAATAATTTATGCGGGTTCTACGTTTGCGAGTTCATCCGCCGAATACCCACCATAAGAGGGACATTTTGGAACAACTTGATGTAAGTAATTAAACAACATTCGTGGCTTTATTTTATCGATCACCTTGTGTTTCATTCACATACACACATATATATATATACTGACCATCGTACCTTCTTCAAATTATTAGATCCAACGGTTGCGGAACGGTCTTCTAGCAACAGAGCGTGTACGAGCAATTCAAGAAGAACTGGCGGGGTTCTTACTTGAGCAAGTCATAGCTCCAGATGGAGAACACTATGTGGACAACCGCCAATATCAATGTTGATGTAGACATATATATATATGCATGAACGTGTGTCACTTTGATCGATATATGTAATACAATGGTTTCCTATATATATATATATGTGAATTGTATGCATTAATATTATACCGTATTTCGAATGGGGCAGAGTCTCTGCCCGCGGCAGTGTTTTAGTGCAATTCCCTGCCGCGGCGGAGTCTGCCGCGGCAGGGAAGGGCACTAAAATGCTGCCGCGGCCCAACCCTTTGCACCGGTTCGTATTACGAACCGGTGCAAAAGCTCCCCGCCGAGCGCCCCACAGCCGGCCACGTGGAAACCCCTTTAGCACCGGTTCGTAAGAGAACCGGTGCAAAGGGGGGCCTTTGCACCGGATGGTTTGCACCGGTTGGCCATCCGGTGCATATGGCCTTTAAAAACCGGTGCAAA
>NC_061514.1:136337285-136428538 GCF_022539505.1 Lolium rigidum
CGCCTAGGACATGTTTTACCAATTACGAGGCTGAATTTGAGGTACGAAATCCTAGACCATTTTTAGCCATTTAAGCCATGTAGACTGGCCATTGATGCATCCTTGTTGGCTGTAGAAGTGTAGATGGACCCCAACAAGTCGATTGAGATCTTCTTGAACATAGTGCCACGGACACTTCGTCAGACAAGGAGTTGGACGTCTCTTCAGAGCTCATGATTGCTGCGGCCTTACTCTTCTATGATCACACTAAGTGGCAGAAGCCGGTGAGTACGGGCTCGACAAGTCATCGTAAGGCCAATGTGACGCGCAATCGAGAGGCTGGTCACTACCGACTCTAGCAGAACTACTTCCACCCCATGAAGCTGGTCTTCACGCAGAACCTATTCAGGCGCGGCTTTCGGATGCGAAGAGACTTGTACTTGATTGTTCTCAAGACATCACGGACCATAACCCCTATTTCAGATGCAAGCCCGATGCCACTTGCAAGTTAGACATCACCTCTTACTATAAGTGTTACACACACACCGTAGCTTGAAAGCAACATAAGTGCTCGATCGTTATAGAGGAGAAGCTGATGAAAGACCTCCACGTTGGCACTAGACTAAATCAGTAAAGCCCTGTTCGATTTTGACCTATCCAGTATCATGTCTAGTTCACTCCACCCACATGCTACTCCGGAGAGATACGTCTGGTGAGCTTGATTGAACGGACCGTGCACTGATGAAACAACTCGCCCGGCATCTTTATGAAATAATCAACTCGGCAGTGAACTTTTCTACATGGATTTTTCTGGAGCGAGATCGTCTGCCGTGCCGATCGAGCACCGAACTAGAAAGCACGCGGGCAAGCAGGCAGCACTAGTTGCCCAGTTGGCCGGCCATCACATGCGCTGCCACTGATAGCACAGCTAGCAGCAGCACAACCGAAAAGTGTATTTGGCACATGAGCACCAGTGCTCCTGATTTCAAAAAATTATATTTTTTGGATTTCAAAAAATATGAAATTAAATATCCACATACATACAAACATTCTGAAGCTACGGTAAAAAAATTTGGAAAAAAATATATTATATTTTCAGCTATACAAAAAAGACAAATTTCTGACAAATATATACCTCTATACGTAGCCACAAATTTGTTTTTTCCTGTAGCTCAAAATACAATGTAATTTCTACCGAAACTTTGCATGAATATTCAGAACATGTGTATGTATTCATGGAATAAATGTGATGATTTTTTGAAACGTAGAAATACAGTTTTTAAATATTTTAAAAAACCGAGAGCACTGGTGCTCATGTGCACCAAATTTGCTTCCCAGCACAACGCGCTATATCATCTTCCTTTCGATCGCGTTAACAAAATTTTAGCGAGACGCGCGACCGACTAGGCAGACTAGTGCTGGCTCTCGGCAAACCTTTTCCATCTGTGCGTGTTCGTCCAGTCCAGACCGGCGCCACCGATCGGGCCGCCAGGAGTCAATGCCGTGTTAATTGCTTACTATTCTAGCTCCACTCCACAAGTCCAGATACGGACAGTCGGACAGTGGCGGCAGTTGACTCGCGGGTAAGGGCATCTCCAGCGGCGTGAGCGACCGTTTTCGTCCGCCTTGACCGGAAATGCGACGACCGGAAATGCGACGTTTTCGTCCGTCGTGACCGGAAATGCGTCTGGGGTCTGCTGCAGTGGGGCGACGCAAAATGACTGGATCGTCCGTGGAGACGCAAACCTGACCCAAATATGTGCCAGGTTTGCGTCTCCGCGGACGCTCGGCGGTGCGGAGCGTCCTCCATTTGTTACCCGGTCCCGCAAGTCAGGGACAGCGAAATCGACCGCTTCGATTTGCTTCTTTTTCCCCTTCTTTGCTGCCCTAGTGCGACGCCACCACCCCAACCCCACCCGCCGTCGTCCCACCGCAGCGCCGCAGTAGTCGCCGCCGGCTCCGTTCTCGCTGTGCGGGAGAGCAGGATCGTACTCGGGCTTGGCTCCGCTGCGTACCCACCGGCTGTTTTCGGGCCAAACGCTCCCGGTTGCGCCGCCCTTCCGCGCCGCCCACGACCTGTTCGGTCAATTGCGTCGGTAGGTTTCTTACTCGTGTTTTCGGCGCCATTGTGCGCGGCCATTGATCCGCACTTTGTACCCACGCAGATGGACATGTGGCAGATGTTGAACAAGTTCCGCGCGGAGGTCGTCGACTCCTCTTCCGACTAGGAGTCCGATCAATCGACGCAGACATTTGCAACTATTGCGGACTCCATGATCCACGAGTTCACCTCAAACCCGGGGCCGGAGCACCGGGCTCTGTGAAGGGGCGCTCCAAAAACCTGCCGCGCAACAGAGTGGAAGGGCAGGCCCGCCTCCACAAGGACTACTTGCACCTCACCAATCCGGTGTTCCCGAAAAAAACTGTTTCGGCGCCGGTACAGGATGTCAAGGGACCTGTTCTTGGTCATTCTACGGGGCGTCAGAAACTACGACCCCTACTTCCAATGCAGGCCCGATGCAACAGGTGCGCTAGGCTTCACCTCCTACCAAAAATGCTCTGCGGCTATTCGCATGCTCTCATATGGAATGGCTGTAGATATATTTGATGAGTATCTTCGAATGGGTGAGAGCACCTGCCTTGAGGCCATGTACATGTTTTCTCGAGCTGTGATTGCCGTGTTCGGAGAGTATTACTATAGGAAGCCAACTGTTGAGGATACAAGGCGGCTCCTGTCTATCAACGAGTCTAGAGGTTCCCAGGAATGATTGGCAGCATAGATTGCATGCACTGGGAGTGGAAAAACTGTCCATTTGGATGGCAGAGTGCGTACAACGGGCATGAGGAGGGAAAAACTATCATTCTTGAAGTTGTCATATCTCAAGATTTATGGATTTGGCATTCGTTCTTTGGCATGACCGGTTCCAACAATGACATCAATGTGTTGCACCGATCACCAGTTTTCAACCGGCTCATGCAAGGCAAAACTCCCCGGGTGAGCTATGAGATCAATGGAAATGCATATGACAAGTCATATTATCTTGCTGATGGCATCTACCCTGACTGGGCCACATTGGTGAAGACTGTCCGTAATCCAAACTCCGAGAAGACGAGGAGGTTTGCCAAGATGCAAGAGGCTTGCAGGAAAGATGTGGAGCGCGGATTTGGTGTGCTCCAAGCTCGGTGGGTAATTGTCCGTCACCCTGCAAGAACATGGTCGCTGAAGACCATGCATGAGGTGATGACATGATGCGTGATCATGCACAACATGATCGTTGAGAACGAGCGTCCTGATGGCCGCAATGAGAACCACTGGGAATTCCAAGGTGAGCTGGTGGCGCTACTTCCTGGAGCTTCATCTTGACAGGAGTATCTACATATCAATGTAGAAGTCACTAACGAGAACGTCCTCAAACAGCTGCAGACGGATCTGATTGAGCATCAGTGGACATTGGCTGGCCATGAAGATCATGCCTAGAGAAATACGATCTTATTTTCATGTAGACTTTTAAAAAATAAATGTAATAAGTATGACTTCGTTGAATTCCTTATTTTGTTGTTTCGAAACTTCATAATTGAGCAAACACCAAAATGCGTCGGGCCGCTGGAGCCACCCCTAGGTGCAAACGGACGTGCGGACAAAAACGGTCTGTCTCGCGTCCGCCGCGCGACGCAAACGGACATTTCGGACGTCCGAAATGTGTCGCACTGCTGGAGATGCCCTAAGGATCCAATGTGAGCAAATTTCAAATCTGATCAATTTTCAAATTTAATTTTTTTTATTTTAAAACATTTTGAAATACTTTTTTGTTCGAATTCAAATTTTGTTCATACTATTTTGTTTTCGGATTCAAAATTTGCTCAAATTCAAATTTTATTCACGTCCATTTTCTTTTAAATTAAAATTTGAAAAAATGGTCAAGAAACAGTGAACACTGGGATTCGAACTTGGGTCACAGACGACTGCACAAGTGTAGCAACCCCTAGGCTAGAGATCGGATGATGTCAAAAGAGAAAACCAATGGTACTTCTTTTTAATCGAAGAACGACTAATGGGCCGGCCCATGCCGGATTTCTTTCACGCGATGCGTAAAAGCGTACGCTAATGAGCGGGAAATAGGGAAACCCGTCCGGATGGGTAGAGCTGAACAAATCCGTGGCCCAACGTCCTGTTCTTGTAGGGGGTAGGTTTTAGGTTTTTAGGGTATATAAGGCACATCGCAAAGGGGGAGGTGAGACGACGATCGAGGGCTGAACGGGCAATGTTGGAGCGACCATTTGGCCGCACCACCTGGCCTCGTTCAGGCCTCGTGGCTCCCGTCTCGTGATCCAAAGCTCCAGGTGCCTCCTTTTGGTGAAAAACTTCTGTGGTACTTTTTCACGATTTTATTTCCTGAAAAAACTTGACAAAACGGAGACTTTGCTAAAAACAACATCAGATTCAGCAGTTTTTATCCAAATATGGTGAGATTTCGGAGTAATTCATTGAGCAAAATGCTTGGAAAAGTAGATACATTTGGGATGTATCAATGTCCAATTTTCCAAAGAAATAGACCATATCAGGGCCGCGTTGGCAAAATGGATGGCCGCACCGTTGGGAGCGCGCCACCCAAACGGACGCAAACGGATGGCCCAGCGCACCGATTTGGGTCTCCCAGTTGGAGATGGCTTTACCCGTGTGAGGGCACCTTCAGCGGCTCGAAGCAAACAGGCCATACATTCGTTTTAGTCCATGTAGACAGAAAAAGGGGTAAAATCCTACTACCATGTTCTAGTGGCGTGATGCAAAGTGACAGATTTGTCCGCGCAAATGCATATGTGTGTGTCCCTCTGATGCATGCAAAATGCATACATGAACTTTGTCCTTATCATATTGAATTCACACATATTTGTAACATATATGATGATAATACCATATTTAACATTTGAAAGATCGAGATGTCGCCTAGAGGGGGGGTGAAAAGGCAATTAAAAACTCTTGCGGATTTATCTTGTAAGAATGCAGAATTAAACTAAAGTTTAGTCTACAAGCACAAACCCTAAATATGCTAAGTCAACTAAGTGTAGCAATAGAAACTAAAGCTAAGCAAGATAGGCACAAGATATATGTAGCACAAGTGATAGCAAGATATATGTACTTCAAGCACGATGGGTATCACAAGGAAAGAGAGCTCAGATATAGAAATAACCGAGGCACGCGGAGACGAGGATGTATTCCCGTGTTCCCTTCCTTTGCAAGAAGGTACGTCACATTTGGAGGAGTGGAGGTCCCACGAAGGACTCCCCGCGTCACGAAGGCTCACCCTATTCTCCGAACCACACCCACGAAAGATAATGGCCCTTTCCTTATGGTTAGCTTTTCCTCCGCTCTGGAGATGGCAAGCTCCACAACCACTTCATAAGCTCCACGAAGGAGAAGCCCGGGCCTCTTCACAATCTTCTTGAAGAGATCACCGGAGCACCAACCGCCAAGCCAACTAGGAGGTCTCCCTCCAAGTGTAACAAGCTCATGGTCTCTCACTTGAACTAATCGTGGTTGAGAGCTCAACACTATGCAATGATGCAAAGCAAGAACACTAGAGGTGTTCAAGTCCTTCACACTCAAATCCCACCCAAGCAACAAATGCTAAGATGAGATTGGAGAGGAAGAACAATGGGGAAAGTCAACAAAAGATTCCAAGACCTAGATCCCAAGAGTTCCCCTCACTTAGAGGAGAAATGAATTGGTGGAAGTGTAGATCTAGATCTCCTCTCTTAAATCCCTCAAGAATGAGCAAGAATCATGGGGGAGACAAGAGAGAGAGCAAGTTCTTCAAAGGCAACAATGGAGGTGAGAGAATAGAAGAACTAACTTGCTCAAGGTGGAAGAAGGGCTATTTATAGCTAGGGAGAAAATAAAACCGTTGGGGAAAAAAGACAAGTCAAGACGCGCAGGAAAAACGCTCCAGTCGGCGCACAGGCCGGCCGACCGGACCTGGAGCCGGCCAGGCCGGTCACCAGTCCGGCCGGACCGGGCCACAGGCCGGTCGGGGCGGGAGCGAGCCGGAGGAGGCGGCAGGTAGCGCGGGGGCGCTCAGGATGCGCGGGCCGGCGGGGCGTCCGGCTGGGCCGGGGTTAGCGCCGGGTGGGCCGGTCGGCGACCGGCACCTGGGCCGGACCAGGTCGGGGGCGCCACAGTATGCCGCCCGGTCGGCGTCAGAGCTAGGGCCGGTTTCGGCCGGGTGGGCCGGCGTGTGGACTGGTCAGGCCGGTCGGCCGGCCGGCAGCCCCCTTTTCTCTTTTTCTTTTCTTTTTATTCTTTTCTCCTTTTTCCTTTTTCTTTAATAACTAATGCTCCCGAACTCCGATTGACTTGAAACCAATTTTGTTGGAAAGATAACGACGAATAGAACCCCAACAAGAAAATATGGAGACTCCTCACAGAACATTTTAGATGATTTTAGAGAGGGAGTCTCCCACCGTCAAGAAACGGTGAAGATGTCCAAACTCGAAAACGCAATAGAAGATGCATGCGGATTCCGTTTTCGATGAACTTGGGCTTGTTGTAAAGCTAGCAACAAGCTCAAGAACCTCACACAGAGAAATACCAAGAAGCAATAAGGATGTGCAAAGTATGCAAAGGATTGAGCTCCCTAAGACGATGTGATCAAGTTACCCAACCGAAAGCCCCTCTTGATAGTGCGGCTATCTATCCTATAATACGGTCTCCCAACAACCACCTTGAGACCGGTAAAAGGAATACCTAGCAAGGCCATACCTTTTCCTTGCGCATCCCGCTTGATCTTGATGATAGCTCTTCACGCTCCACTCAAGCCGGAATGCCCCACTTTATCATCGTCGCTTCGTGTAGACTCACAAATGCTCCCCCATACACCATGATGGGAAAGCTCTATTGATGCATGACAAGGTATTAACTTATCAATGCCTATGGATTGTAGGCTAGGGTTTAGTTGGAAGTAGAGGGCAAGTAGATCTCGAAGGTTTCAGCCGAAAAGTACTCGACGATTATGAAAACTAGGGTTTGTAAACAATGATTCGATGATCTCTTCGTCCCTCGACTCCCCCTTTATATAGGAGGTGGAGCCGAGGGTTTCGTTTCGTACAAGTTACAGAGTCCGGGACGGTTTCTAACTCATCCCGCCAGATTACAAATAGCACTTCTTATTACAACTCTAACTTTCCTTAATATATCTTGGGCTCCCGAATCTTCTTATTCTTCGGATAATGGGCCTTCGATAAACCCGGGTACTATCTTCGGCAGGCCCATTTGGGATGCCTATGTCAGTAGCCCCGAGATTTTGCTTGAATCGTAGAGTCGTGGAAAATCTCCACTGTTTATTTTTATTCGACAACTTAGACTTTTCTATATTTCTTCATATAAATTTCTATATTGTACGGGGATAATGGTAGTTGGGGCTAGTTCATCCGACGGATCGGGTACTAGTTAACTCGCTCTAGTGGCAATCCGCAAAAACCTACTTCAAGATCACGTCCCTGGACATGATCTCGGGATACTTGGTGCAAACTTCGACAGGTGCCGCTTAAGGTCTTACCATTCCGTCGAGTCCCGGTCAAATTTATCGAGTACCTAACGCGTCCGTTAGGATTTTCTTCGTATCCGTTGATACGGATAAAAGTAGCAGAGCGCAGTCTTCGGCGATGCCACGCCCAGCAGAACGGATCCGGGGTCTTACCTTCGCAAATTTGCGGCATTCGAAATTGATCGCAACTTTGGCGTTCGAGAATATATTGTCGAGTGCTTTTCCGGCTGTTGGAATGGCACATTTTATCGAGTCAAATATGACTTACCTTGTTCTCCCGATGGGAGTATATGTAGAGTTAATTATAACTCGAAATATACTCTCTTGCTTTTCTTATCTCTTTTTTTTTTAAAAAAAATTCATCGGGCACGCGAACAGCGTTCCCGATGGGAGTAGCCCCCGAGTCTACAGCCAAGAACTTGTGCTTGGTTGTAGGCTCAACATTTTAGTCCACCTTGTCGCTATATTGTCATTATTTCCCGATATGATCTTCTTTTCATCTCTCGGGTGCGCGAACAGCGCTCCCGATGGGAGTAGCCCCCGAGGCTACAGCCAAGAACTTGTGCTTGGTTGTAGGCTCCCACAATTTCTATATTGCCATACTCGAAATTTTACTTTTATCGAAGTAGCCCCCGAGCATTTGGGCAAAAACTTGTATTTGACCAAAGGCTCCCAAAGTATTCAAATAACTTCTCCTGTCGCCAATCTTCTTTTATTTTTCTTGTCGGCACGCCTCCTGTAATATCCCAGGTAATGGGGTTACAAAAATAGAGGAAACAGATGTGTGCATTGCATTCATGCATAGAAAATCTGGGGAATTTTCGCGCTTTAAAGTAAAACAATCACGATGAATCGAAGTTTCACTTGACCTTGGTGGAATTGAAGTAGCTCATCAAGTCAAGCGCTATAAACCTCAATGTGACTTTACTAAGACCTTGTTTTAGGTAGAGATAATTTGATCTAAGGGGTTAGATCAAATGGAATTAAAACCAACACAAGAACATATGAATCAAGGAACAATTACTGGATCTGATTAAAGATCATAACATTGAATTCCTTGCCATAACCTAAGAACATCAATCTATTTTGAAATCAAGTAACAATAATTGGAGAAACTATTCTTCACTTATCTTTTCCATGTCTTAAACAAATAAATAGTCCTACCATGAACCTCATGGTATATCTTGAACTAAACTCTTGAACTTAACACTAACAAAAGATTATCATTAAACCCTAGAGATGGGAGAGGTATATAACCATTAAAGAGATAAGAAGCACACTCTAAATTGTTAACACTTAAAAGTTAAGCAACTACCTTGAGGTACAATTGAATTCACTATAAAACTAAATACCAAATATAGCAAAACACAAGGACCTAAGTGCATAAAAGCCACACCTTCGATTTCAATCATAACTTATTAAATATGTGGAATATCACAAAACTAAATTCGTTTACATTACGAATTATAGTTCAAACTATTTGAATAAAATAAACTATGAGTATTTAGAAACTCATATGATCATGCCTTGGTGAAATCAAACATCATCATTCAAAATTGGGGTATAATCCTTATCTTTGACATTTTGATCCTAATAATAATATAAATACAATCACATATGATATAGTGACTCAGTAACAAGCATAAAATCATTCACAAGATATTTAGTAACAAAAGCCACTTGGCTATCCAAAAATAAATCACATGAGAGGATAATCTCAATGCCACATAGGATGAAAATATCTACATAACTTGAATCCTAAGCTATGCCACCTCATGCTTAAAGGATTGATATGGATGAGAGCATGACAACCAAGCACCTTACTCATCAAATTAAAGCAAGAGTCATCCACCCATGTGTCATGTTACTAGAGCATGCCCAAGCCTATAAAAGGAGCCTCACACTTCATCCATTTCATCATCTTGCACTTTGATGCAAGAAGACCAACACATTAAGCCACTCCATAAAATAGTTAGGATCAAGATGAAGCAGACTAGGAGGTGGAGGCATGCCACAAGATGCGGTGTTTATCGGAATTCTCGAAGAACAAGCTACGGAAGATAGCAAGGTAGAAATTCTAAGGAAGACCACATATATAGATAATCACATCATCATTCCTTGAGTAGAACCCTAGATTATAATCCAAGTTCTTGAGGAGTGAAAGGGATAATAATTGGTATAACCATATCCAAATAAATCTAGTGATATTTTAGGAAGTCCATACCATGCATGATCATCACCATGGGGTAATGATCATAAAACCTAAGAACTTGAAGTAGAAGACATTAAGAATAATTAGATCATCTCTAATTCATGATCATGCTTTTAAGATATGTAAGGACAAGCTTAAACCTTAATTTGATAAGCACATACCATCACATAAAATCATAGGGTGATCCCTAGTAAGCAAACCTAGACTTATATTTCCAACTAAATTGGGAATTATTTGATGATCACAAGTAAAGTCCTAAGCTACATCTCAATCTTAGTTTGTGTATCACTTAGGTGATCACAATTAAAACCTAGGCAACAATTCGATTCAACTCATGTGTCAATAAGTAAATATTAGTAGAACCCTAATATTGCACCCTAATTAAATCCTATGCTTAAATATGAAGCATAAGATGAACCTAGTGCTAAATCCTATAATTAAACCCATAAGTGGTGATTAACCACTTAGATCAAACACTTATCCTTATAAATAAACCAAACCATGTTGAGAGTAGTATCTATATTTCAAGGTGCTATTAAAATATAATAATAGTACTAACCTTGAAATAGGATTAAAAATAAACCTTACAAAATCTTAACAAATGGGTTCTCACATAAAATCATATGCAAGTAATCAATTCCTCAAATAGAAACAAGCCCTAATAACAATCTCAGAAATACTTTAAGTTGAAAGTATCAACTCCAATAGTTTCAAACAGATTTGATTCACAAGAAAAATGGAAATTTAAAATGAGAGCATAAAATCATGCTTAATTAAAATTGCAATAAAGGTTCATATATATTAAATGCTCACTCAAAAACAATTCAGTATTTAAATGATCTTCTTATTAGTCCTAATGAAATTCCAGTTGTCAAATACCTGCAAAACAGAAAAGAGTTAAAATATGAATTCAAATCTGAATTCAAAATAGATATACAAAACAGAAAATAAATAAAAGAGAAAAAGAAGAAAGAACTCACCTGGACTTACCTGGCCGCAGCAGCCCAGCTGCCGAGCCCAACACCCAGCCCAGCACCAGCCCATCAACGCCGGCCCAATGCCACCGTACCCCTTCGTTTAGAAAAAACAGAGGACGAGCTCGTCCTCATCCTCTTCGCGTGCTGGAGGCCAGCACGAAGACGTGCTCGTCTGTCCTCTCGCGCTGGCGGCCTCCCATCGTCCGAATTCGTGACGAGGCTCGCTTTGGAGCCGTATAAAACCCTAAACGACGAACCCTAGCTCGTTTTCTCTCTCTCCGCTCAATTCTCCCCATACCGAAACCCCGGCTCCGCCGATCTCCATTACCGCCGGCGATAGAAGCCTCCCCGAGCCAAGCCGAGCACACCAGCATGATCACCGTCCTCGACAAGGTCAGCCCCCACAAGGAATTAAGCCGCCGTGTCCTAAATCGACGCCGACGACATCATCTCCCTGGCGGTCGTCGCCATGAATTCCCGGCGATGCCGACCACCATTGACGTCGCCATCAAGTCCCGCATGCTCTGGTGAGCCCCCGAATCTCGTAGCATGCCTAGCCTCGCTCGATTGCATCCCGTAGTTCCGTCATACCAATCACCTGCGAGCTCCACCGCTCGGTCTCGCCGTCGAAGCTTGCTCCGGTGACCAAATAGGGCGGCGCTAGTACCGTTACACTCACGCGTGATGCCCCGAGTCTAGTGGTCTAGATAGTTCGTCCGCGCGAGCCACTGGATCGACGGCGATCGCCGATTCTGCCGGCCACGGTGAGCTCCTGGACGTGGTCTCGATTTTGACCAATCCACGCTCACGTGGCAGCCAACGTGGACCAATGGCCCACCGGCCGTTGGCCGTGTGTAGCTCGTCCGGGTAACTTTAGCAATTCGTTTCATTTAAATTCAAATCCATAAATTTCAGAGATTTCAAATGAATTTAGAAAATACAATATAACTCAGAAAAATACAAATGAGATATCAAAATTCTTATAAAAGAAAAATCTATCCAATAAAAATATAAAATGAAATTTATATTTTTAATAAAAAATCAATTATTTAATACTTGTGAATTAAGCCTTATTTATTAATTCTAAATTCAATTAAAATTCAATAATTAGGAAAACTTTCAAAATCAAATAAAAAAAATAAACAAATAAAGAAAACATTAAAACTAATTTTCTTTATTTGTTAATTTGGCAAATCCTTATTAGAAGGATTTAACCCTAATTAATAATTACCTTAATTATTAATTCCTTAAAAATAATAAAATGAAAAGTTTAATGTTATTTTTGTTTCAAAGTTATTAATAACTTCAACTTTATTAATGAAGTTATTAATCCAATAATCATAGGGTAATTAGGAAACCCTAGTTTCATTATAAACCAAGTGATAACCTCATAATTTTATGTGGAACCATAAAACCCTAAATCAATTATGCACCAAACCCTAACTCCATTAATTCATATGAATCCTAGTTTGCTTCTAACCTAAACCCTAGGTTAGAACATGTGATCATGTTACTTCATTAGTAATCATAGATTCCTATCTAGCAACTAAATGCTAGTTCTAATCCACATAAAATATGGGAACCCTACCACTACTAATTGGCATCATATGTGATCATCTTCATCAGACCCAGATAATTAAGTAGGGCAACCAAATGCAAACCCTAAATCCTATCCTTAGAGATATAAATCTTAAATAACCATGCTTAGCATCACACCATTGTGATGAACTCCAATAGCACCTATACCCAATAATTATTACCACATAACCATAGTCCGCTAAACCTTACAAGTACTTCATAATTATGAACCACCCTATTTAGGATCCAATAATTCTTTACTTAGGAAATGAAATAGAAAAACCTAAACAACCTCAACCTAATTTATATACTTCTTATTACCTAAGAAGTATATTCTTCAAAAGTTATTCTTTTGAAGTAAAGAAAGAATCATCACCAACCCTACTTATAATGACCTATAAACCCTATCCAATTATCACTAGCAAGATAAATCAACCTTGACCACAACCATGTATAATAAATTGCTTAGGATGCCTAGGCTTATCTTAACCTTACAAGCCCTAGGTGTTGATGAATCCAACTTTGTTGGGATCTATCTAATACTTACTTCAGAAACCAATTAGAACCATAGAACCCCACAAACTTAATTATCATACTTGTTCTTTATTCAAGAACATGTTCTTCCAAAGTTATTCTTTTGAAGTATATAATAATCAATCATTAACCATGACATATAGTACTAAAACCAACCACTATTTATTACATGTTAGGATTACACCAAACCTTATTGTTGTGTGCTATTAATGCTATTATTATGATATATTCCAGCACATGTTTATGATACCAAGTATTCAATCCTAATAAGAACCTTGTTTGTGAATCACTCTAACAAGTGCAACACACCCTCGAACTAATCATTACAACTCACTAATCCTAAATCATCGGGGTTTAGGTCACGCTTAGAACGATTGCATCTCATACTTATGCATTATTGCATCCTTGCCAATCTTTTAAACATCGTCCTTACCGGACGATGATGCTATTTCAGAATTTGGAGTTATTGCGTATCGAAGACCTTGTCTGCATAATCTTGCGACCAAGAAAGGCAAGTTCATCACTTGCTCATGTCATTTGAGTATTTCTATCAAATTAATTGCAAAGTACTATGGTTATCACTATTGCATAAAAATCAAAACCACTACTTTCATAACTATGAATATGACTATGTGGTGGGCAATGGAACCATGGATTGTGTTGATATGGTGGAGGTTCCATTGCACGGGTTTATATCCATCTAGGATTAAACAACAAATGTCGCCAGTGATTCTTGTGCCGTAATAACCGTGTTAACCATAAGATCCGGAGTGGGACGGAGTAGTCAAAAGTGTTTCCACCTCTCGTTCATCAACGGATGCGCTTTACCGTAGACACTTGTATCCGTCGGGGCAAGCGGTTGGCCGGGGAAGCCTTAAGTCCCCACGGCATAGTCCGTAGACACTTGTCGCTCGAAGTGCAAGCGGTTGGCCGGGGAGGCCTTAAGTCCCCACGGTATTGCGGTCTATGATGGGTTGCAGCTACCGGCGAAGGAGTTTGGTTCGATCCCAAACCGTCGTCGTGGTCGGGGTCCACCCGTGAGTGGGAATAATGGGACCGGCGAGGACCCGTGGTCGGGGCATGCAACAAAGGGTGGGTGTTCGAGGTAGCGGAGGAACATGATTGGCTAGACCTTATACCGGGCCTCACACCATAGGAAGTGTGGACGGGAAGATCACCGGTTGGCACCAAGGTTAAGATCTCTTATGGGTAAAGCAACACACCTCTGCGCAGTGTAAAGAACCGTGACTCCGTCACTCCCTCGTTCGGGATAAGGAACTCGCGAACGCGGCCGGAAAGGAGCTCCATGAAGTTCTAGTAAACCGGTGAAGGCCGACGGACATAGTTCTTCTAAATAAAAGCAACCTTTTGAAGAAATGATTATGAAAACCTGCATTGGTATTAGACTTTCTGGTCTAATACCGTAGCTAGTGCATTAAACACCTCTTTCCTATAATGAACTTGTTGAGTACGCTCGTACTCATCCCACTCTTAAATCCCCTGCTTAGATATGGAGGCATCGAAGGAGGATCTACAAGTGCAACTCGAAGACCGAGGAGTCAACAACTACTTCACGAGACAGGACCTCGTCGGAGGAGTCGAATACCACGTCCAACAAGAAGAAAACCTAGTTTAGCCATAGAAGGGAACTAGCTTCCTAAACCTAGCTCCCATTTAGCTAGAGTCTATTCTTAGCCTCTCGTAGTTAGTCAAATACTCTACAAATAGAGTTCGTGATAGGATTAGACTACGAGTCGTTCTTCCGGAGTTATCTGCAGCTTTACCTCATTGTAAAGTAGGAGGTCTGTGCTGATCTTATGTAACGGAGTCAATGTTGTAAGTCTATAGACATGCCTTGGACCCGCATATGTTTCTGTTGTACCACTCGAGCGATATAATACTAGTGGAACGGTGTTTCATTGGTGTTATATCGGACTTGCATACTACACCATGCGAGTGGTATGCCGGGTCACCACAGCTTGGTATCGGAGCAAATGCTTTGACCTTAGGATTAAAACCCTTTAAAGGAGACCTATAGGATTGGTAGTGTCTATAGGAAGTTGTCCTAGTTAAACCAAATATCCTTATGACTTGAGATGGATATTCACTTGAGAATAATCCTGACACGCTCGAGTCAACATTTCTTACCTAGCTTACCAAGATAAAGTAAAGTTTGATAGCCAATCCCAAGTATGTAGAACATCAATAAATCCTTATCACAATAGATGAGTAGATCACAGTTGGTATACAATACATGGTAGTCCAAAGAGAGGATACAACCATAAGGAAGCTATCCTATTGGAAGATGTGTACCAACATATGTTATGGTTAAGTAAGAATTATTCAGACATGGAATAGGAGAATTATTATGTGATGGAGTAGAACATCATAAACATTTAGGAGGAGAACAATAAGAAGTCAGGTCATCAACAATAAAGCCAGATTTGTGTTCCAAAACCATGGGAACTGTGTCAAGTACATCAGAACCCTAGTACATGGTAAGAATACATAGAAGTATAGGAACTACATTCCAATATTATGTGTTTAGAGTAACCATACTAGAACTAGTGGTATCATACAAAATAGTCCTCAACTGTGGTGACCCGGCATACCACTGCATGGTGTAGTATGCAAGTCTGATATAACACCAATGAAACACCGTTCCACTAGTATTATATCGCTCAGAGTGGTACAACAGAAACATATGCGGGTCCAAGGCATGTCTATAGACTTACAACATTGACTCGTTACATAAGATCAGCACAGCCTCCTACTTTACAATGAGGTAAAACTGCAGATAACTCCAGAAGAACGACTCGTAGTCTAATCCTATCACGAACTCTATTTGTAGAGTATTTGACTAACTACAGAGGCTAAGAATAGACTCTAGCTAAATGGGAGCTAGGTTTAGGAAGCTAGTTCCCTTCTATGGCTAAACTAGGTTTTCTTCTTGTTGGACGTGGTATCTGACTCCTCCGACAGGGTCCTGTCTCGTGAAGTAGTTGTTGACTCCTCGGTCTTCGAGTTGCACTGTAGATCCTCCTTCGATGCCTCCATATCTAAGCAGGGGATTTAAGAGTGGGATGAGTACGAGCGTACTCAACAAGTTCATTATAGGAAAGAGGTGTTTAATGCACTAGCTACGGTATTAGACCAGAAAGTCTAATACCAATGCAGGTTTTCATAATCATTTCTTCAAAAGGTTGCTTTTATTTAGAAGAACTATGTCCGTCAGCCTTCACCGGTTTACTAGAACTTCATGGAGCTCCTTTCCGGCCGCGTTCGCAGTTCCTTATCCCGGAACAGGGAGTGACAGGTCACGGTTCTTTACACTCTCAGAGGTGTGTTGCTTTACCCATAAGAGATCTTAACCTTGGTGCCAACCGGGTGATCTTCCCGTCCACACTTCCTATGGTGTGAGGCCCGGTATAAGGTCTAGCCAATCATGTTCCTCCGCTACCTCGAACACCCACCCTTTGTTGCATGCCCCGACCCTGGGTCCTCGCCGGTCCCATTATTCCCACTCACGGGTGGACCCCGACCACGACGACAGCTTGGGATCGAACCAAACTCCTTCGCCGGTAGCCGCAACCCATCATAGACCGCAATACCGTGGGGACTTAAGGCCTCCCCAGCCAACCGCTTGCACTTCGAGCGACAAGTGTCTACGGACTATGCCGTGGGGACTTAAGGCTTCCCCAGCCAACCGCTTGCCCTGACAGATACAAGTGTCTACGGTAAAGCGCATCCGTTGATGAACGAGAGGTGGAAACACTTTTGACTACTCCGTCCCACTCCGGATCTTATGGTTAACACGGTTATTACGGCACAAGAATCATCGGCGACATTTGTTGTTTAATCCTAGATGGATATAAACCCGTGCAATGGAACCTCCACCATATCAACACAATCCATGGTTCCATTGCCCACCACATAGTCATATTCATAGTTATGAAAGTAGTGGTTTTGATTTTTATGCAATAGTGATAACCATAGTACTTTGCAATTAATTTGATAGAAATACTCAAATGACATGAGCAAGTGATGAACTTGCCTTTCTTGGCTGCAAGATTATGCAGACAAGGTCTTCGATACGCAATAACTCCAAATTCTGAAATAGCATCATCGTCCGGTAAGGACGATGTTTAAAAGATTGGCAAGGATGCAATAATGCATAAGTATGAGATGCAATCGTTCTAAGCGTGACCTAAACCCCGATGATTTAGGATTAGTGAGTTGTAATGATTAGTTCAGGGTGTGTTGCACTCGTTAGAGTGATTCACAAACAAGGTTCTTATTAGGATTGAATACTTGGTATCATAAACATGTGCTGGAATATATCATAATAATAGCATTAATAGCACACAACAATAAGGTTTGGTGTAATCCTAACATGTAATAAATAGTGGTTGGTTTTAGTACTATATGTCATGGTTAATGATTGATTATTATATACTTCAAAAGAATAACTTTGGAAGAACATGTTCTTGAATAAAGAACAAGTATGATAATTAAGTTTGTGGGGTTCTATGGTTCTAATTGGTTTCTGAAGTAAGTATTAGATAGATCCCAACAAAGTTGGATTCATCAACACCTAGGGCTTGTAAGGTTAAGATAAGCCTAGGCATCCTAAGCAATTTATTATACATGGTTGTGGTCAAGGTTGATTTATCTTGCTAGTGATAATTGGATAGGGTTTATAGGTCATTATAAGTAGGGTTGGTGATGATTCTTTCTTTACTTCAAAAGAATAACTTTTGAAGAATATACTTCTTAGGTAATAAGAAGTATATAAATTAGGTTGAGGTTGTTTAGGTTTTTCTATTTCATTTCCTAAGTAAAGAATTATTGGATCCTAAATAGGGTGGTTCATAATTATGAAGTACTTGTAAGGTTTAGCGGACTATGGTTATGTGGTAATAATTATTGGGTATAGGTGCTATTGGAGTTCATCACAATGGTGTGATGCTAAGCATGGTTATTTAAGATTTATATCTCTAAGGATAGGATTTAGGGTTTGCATTTGGTTGCCCTACTTAATTATCTCGGGTCCGATGAAGATGATCACATATGATGCCAATTAGTAGTGGTAGGGTTCCCATATTTTATGTGGATTAGAACTAGCATTTAGTTGCTAGATAGGAATCTATGATTACTAATGAAGTAACATGATCACATGTTCTAACCTAGGGTTTAGGTTAGAAGCAAACTAGGATTCATATGAATTAATGGAGTTAGGGTTTGGTGCATAATTGATTTAGGGTTTTATGGTTCCACATAAAATTATGAGGTTATCACTTGGTTTATAATGAAACTAGGGTTTCCTAATTACCCTATGATTATTGGATTAATAACTTCATTAATAAAGTTGAAGTTATTAATAACTTTGAAACAAAAATAACATTAAACTTTTCATTTTATTATTTTTAAGGAATTAATAATTAAGGTAATTATTAATTAGGGTTAAATCCTTCTAATAAGGATTTGCCAAATTAACAAATAAAGAAAATTAGTTTTAATGTTTTCTTTATTTGTTTATTTTTTTTTATTTGATTTTGAAAGTTTTCCTAATTATTGAATTTTAATTGAATTTAGAATTAATAAATAAGGCTTAATTCACAAGTATTAAATAATTGATTTTTTATTAAAAATATAAATTTCATTTTATATTTTTATTGGATAGATTTTTCTTTTATAAGAATTTTGATATCTCATTTGTATTTTTCTGAGTTATATTGTATTTTCTAAATTCATTTGAAATCTCTGAAATTTATGGATTTGAATTTAAATGAAACGAATTGCTAAAGTTACCCGGACAGAGCTACACACAGCCACTGGCCAGTGGGCCATTGGTCCACGTTGGCTGCCACGTGAGCGTGGATTGGTCAAAATCGAGACCACGTCCAGGAGCTCACCGTGGCCGGCAGAAATCGGCGATCGCCGTCGATCCAGGGCTCGCGCGGACGAACTATCTAGACCACTAGACTCAGGGCATCACGGTGAGTGTAACGGTACCAGCGCCGCCCCTATTTGGTCACCGGAGCAAGCTTCGACGGCGAGACCGAGCGGCGGAGCTCGCAGGTGATTGGTATGACGGAACTACGGGATGCAATCGAGCAGGCTAGGCATGCTACGAGATTCAGGGGCTCACCAGGAGCATGCAGGACTTGATGGCGACGTCAATGGTGGTCGGCATCGCCGGAATTCATGGCGACGACCGCCAGGGAGATGATGTCGTCGGCGTCGATTTAGGACACGGCGGCTTAATTCCTTGTGGGGGCTGACCTTGTCGAGGACGGTGATCATGCTGGTGTGCTCGGCTTGGCTCGGGGGGCTTCTATCGCCGGCGGTAATGGAGATCGGCGGAGCCGGGGTTTCGGTATGGGGAGAATTGAGCAGAGAGAGAAAAACAGAGCTAGGGTTCGTCGTTTAGGGTTTTATACGGCTCCAGAAGCGAGCCTCGTCACGAATTCGGACGATGGGAGGCCGCCAGCGCGAGAGGACAGACGAGCACGTCTTCGTGCTGGCCTCCAGCACGCGAAGAGGATGAGGACGAGCTCGTCCTCTCGTTTTTTCTAAACGAAGGGGTACGGTGGCATTGGGCCGGTGTTGATGGGCTGGTGCTGGGCTGGGTGTTGGGCTCGGCACTGGGCTGCCGCGGCCGGTAAGTCCAGGTGAGTTCTTTCTTCTTTTTCTCTTTTATTTATTTTCTGTTTTGTATATCTATTTTGAATTCAGATTTGAATTCATATTTTAACTCTTTTCTGTTTTGCAGGTATTTGACAACTGGAATTTCATTAGGACTAATAAGAAGATCATTTAAATACTGAATTGTTTTTGAGTGAGCATTTAATATATATGAACCTTTATTGCAATTTTAATTAAGCATGATTTTATGCTCTCATTTTAAATTTCCATTTTTCTTGTGAATCAAATCTGTTTGAAACTATTGGAGTTGATACTTTCAACTTAAAGTATTTCTGAGATTGTTATTAGGGCTTGTTTCTATTTGAGGAATTGATTACTTGCATATGATTTTATGTGAGAACCCATTTGTTAAGATTTTGTAAGGTTTATTTTTAATCCTATTTCAAGGTTAGTACTATTATTATATTTTAATAGCACCTTGAAATATAGATACTACTCTCAACATGGTTTGGTTTATTTATAAGGATAAGTGTTTGATCTAAGTGGTTAATCACCACTTATGGGTTTAATTATAGGATTTAGCACTAGGTTCATCTTATGCTTCATATTTAAGCATAGGATTTAATTAGGGTGCAATATTAGGGTTCTACTAATATTTACTTATTGACACATGAGTTGAATCTGAATTGTTGCCTAGGTTTTAATTGTGATCACCTAAGTGATACACAAACTAAGATTGAGATGTAGCTTAGGACTTTACTTGTGATCATCAAATAATTCCCAATTTAGTTGGAAATATAAGTCTAGGTTTGCTTACTAGGGATCACCCTATGATTTTATGTGATGGTATGTGCTTATCAAATTAAGGTTTAAGCTTGTCCTTACATATCTTAAAAGCATGATCATGAATTAGAGATGATCTAATTATTCTTAATGTCTTCTACTTCAAGTTCTTAGGTTTTATGATCATTACCCCATGGTGATGATCATGCATGGTATGGACTTCCTAAAATATCACTAGATTTATTTGGATATGGTTATACCAATTATTATCCCTTTCACTCCTCAAGAACTTGGATTATAATCTAGGGTTCTACTCAAGGAATGATGATGTGATTATCTATATATGTGGTCTTCCTTAGAATTTCTACCTTGCTATCTTCTCGTAGCTTGTTCTTCAGGAATTCTGATAAACCCGCATCTTGTGGCATGCCTCCACCTCCTAGCTGCTTCATCTTGATCCTAACTATTTTATGGAGTGGCTTAATGTGTTGGTCTTCTTGCATCAAAGTGCAAGATGATGAAATGGATGAAGTGTGAGGCTCCTTTTATAGGCTTGGGCATGCTCTAGTAACATGACACATGGGTGGATGACTCTTGCTTTAATTTGATGAGTAAGGTGCTTGGTTGTCATGCTCTCATCCATATCAATCCTTTAAGCATGAGGTGGCATAGCTTAGGATTCAAGTTATGTAGATATTTTCATCCTATGTGGCATTGAGATTATCCTCTCATGTGATTTATTTTTGGATAGCCAAGTGGCTTTTGTTACTAAATATCTTGTGAATGATTTTATGCTTATTACTGAGTCACTATATCATATGTGATTGTATTTATATTATTATTAGGATCAAAATGTCAAAGATAAGGATTATACCCCAATTTTGAATGATGATGTTTGATTTCACCAAGGCATGATCATATGAGTTTCTAAATACTCATAGTTTATTTTATTCAAATAGTTTGAACTATAATTCGTAATGTAAACGAATTTAGTTTTGTGATATTCCACATATTTAATAAGTTATGATTGAAATCAGAAGGTGTGGCTTTTATGCACTTAGGTCCTTGTGTTTTGCTATATTTGGTATTTAGTTTTATAGTGAATTCAATTGTACCTCAAGGTAGTTGCTTAACTTTTAAGTGTTAACAATTTAGAGTGTGCTTCTTATCTCTTTAATGGTTATATACCTCTCCCATCTCTAGGGTTTAATGATAATCTTTTGTTAGTGTTAAGTTCAAGAGTTTAGTTCAAGATATACCATGAGGTTCATGGTAGGACTATTTATTTGTTTAAGACATGGAAAAGATAAGTGAAGAATAGTTTCTCCAATTATTGTTACTTGATTTCAAAATAGATTGATGTTCTTAGGTTATGGCAAGGAATTCAATGTTATGATCTTTAATCGAGATCCGAGTAATTGTTCCTTGATTCATATGTTCTTGTGTTGGTTTTAATTCCATTTGATCTAACCCCTTAGATCAAATTATCTCTACCTAAAACAAGGTCTTAGTAAAGTCACATTGAGGTTTATAGCGCTTGACTTGATGAGCTACTTCAATTCCACCAAGGTCAAGTGAAACTTCGATTCATCGTGATCTGTTTTACTTTAAAGCGCGAAAATTCCCCAGATTTTCTATGCATGAATGCAATGCACACATCTGTTTCCTCTATTTTTGTAACCCCATTACCTGGGATATTACACCTCCCTTAGTCAAATTCACTTCATCTCTATTAATAGTCGGGATTTTTCTGCCTTGTGGGTCCATTGTTTCCACCACGTTGACACGTCGTGCAAGTGGGGGACACACGTCCTCCGCTTTTCCTGGCTCACGTACGGTAACGCCTGTTCTATTCCATCTCAGTAAAAATACCTTTTTACCCTTTTATCTACAAAATCTTGTTTCACCACACGATTTCTTCATCCAACGGTGCATTGCTTCTCCCGATTCCTATATAAACCTTTCTTCAACCTCGGTCCACTCCTTCGCTTGCGCCGCACATCTGTTCCCCTTTGCAAAAACTTCCCCTGCGCCCAACTCTCTTTGATCTTCCGCACGCACGAGCATTGCTTTTCCAGTGCCGTTGATGCCACCGCGCACGCGACTCACTCGCCACAGTACTCCAGAATCCAAGATGGCCGCTGAAGATCTTGAGTGGGAGAGATCTAAAATCTCCAACCAAGACGTCAACATGCTGAAGAGGCTTGGCCTGATGAAGAAAGAGGACGCCATCCGCTTTCCCAGCAAAGAAAGCTACCCAAACCCTCCAATGGAGTACCGGGTTAGTTTCGTTGATCACCTCATCCGCGGCCTTTCTACCCCAATTCACGATTTCCTCCGTGGCCTTCTTTTTGTTTATGGGATTCAACTGCACCAGTTGACCCCCAATTCCATCCTCCATATTTCCATTTTTATCACGCCGTGCGAATGCTTCCTTGGAATCCCTCCTAACTCGGGTTTTGTGGAAACGCATTTTCACGCCTCCGCCGCAATGGCTCCCACAACGCCACCTATAACATAGGCGGTGTTGTTATCTGTGTCCGAACTGATGTTGATTACTTCGACGTCAAATTTCCTGATTCTGTCCAAGGATGGCGCAAAAGGTGGCTCTACATACACGAAGAAAGTGCCAATTCTGTGGAACACAACATAGTCCCTTTTGACGGAAGTGCCAAAATTCAACGCCGCCGCTCCCGGGATGCTCGAGGCTTCCGAAGAAGAGAAAAGGCGACGAAGCACTTATGTCTCGTATTCATCAGCTTCAAAATACTCGAGGCAAAGAACTGTCTGGCGTTCAAATCACCCTACTTTCTTAGGATTAGAGTGCAGCCTCTTCAGGCTCGCAAAAATCCCCTTTGGACGTATGCTGGTGAAAATGACGCCAATAGGCTCTCCAATGATCTTTCTGTGAAGGACTTGGAGAAGCTGATTCGAAGAATTTCCTCGCTGAACAAGAGGGATCCTATTACCTCCTCGTGCCGCGTGGAACCATACAGCTCCGCCAATCCTCTCCCCGAGGTATTTTGTCTTCTCGAATTTTTATCTTGTTCCGAACTTTCCCTGCATCTCATTGTATTGATATCTCTCTAATTTTTCTTTTGTCGTTATTTTTCTGCAGAACCATCCTACTATGGCTTCCCTTCCTCCTCTTCCTGAGGGTGGAGATGTCGAGGAAAGGGCCGTTATTGCCGATGACAACCAGGAGGCCCCCTCTTTTGTGAATGAACCCGCAGATTCTCGAAAATCTGCGGGATCTATTGAAAAGGATGCTGCCTCTGAAGGTACTACATCAGCACAATCTCCTCCTCCTGCTGTTTCTCCAAAGAACAAAAGGAAAAGGAGTGATGTCGAAGATTCCGGGACCTCCCAACCCGAAGAAGTTGCTCCTTCACCGCGAAAGGCAGCTTATGACCCATATCTCGAGAGTCTCATCAGTTCGTGAGTTCCCTGTCTCTTTTTATTTTTCTATTCGAAGAATTTTGCTTGCCCTGCGTTTTATGCTGCCACTCTTTTTCCACAGTGATGATGATGAAGAAACACCAACTTTGGATGTGGCTGCTCGAACGAGTACGTCACATACTCTAGTTATTTCGGAGCCGCCTGTTGAAGGAGAAGAATCCTCGCCTCCTCAACAAAACGTCGGCGCGTCTACTCCTCCTTCGAGCCCCCTTGTCCCTTCGCCAAAAAGGGCAAGGACTGAAGCAATTCCGGAGCCGAGTCTCCAATTGAGTAGCTCTTCTAACCCTCTCTTGGATGATGTAAGTTCTCAATACTCTTGTCATTGTCTGTACTTCCTCTGTTTGCTTCTGAATGCCATTATATTTTCCTTATGCCGAATTTTTCTTGCTTTGTCCCTTTCTTTTCTTAACAGCCCACGATCAAAGAGCTTATTCGCATCGGTACTCAATTCATTGGGTATCGTGAATATGCCAACAAAACTGAAGGTGATGCCTTGCTGCTTTCTTTTTTTACCATTACTCTGTTACTCCTTTGTTGTCGATATTTTAACAAGATTTAATCGTTCTTGGCAGAAAAACTGGCGGCTATCAACGAGCGTGCCAATGCACTTGCTCAAAAATTAGAGCAAAGTGAAGAGGCTCGTAAGAAGGCCGAATTAGATGCTGTTCAAGCTAGAGCAGAGGCTGACAAGGCCAAGACTGAAGCTGCTAGTGTCGAAGATCTTAGGAAGAGACTTCACACTGCCGAGACATCGCTGAGCGAGCATATAACTGCACAATCTGCTCGCGAGGAAGCGATCCTTAAGCGTATAAGGACGCAAAGTCGCCGCTTTGTCAGTAAGTATCTGAACCACTTCATATCCTTTGTATTTTCTTCTCTGCCCTCGTTTGTTGCTCAATAAGTTTCTTCCTTGACGGATAGAACAGCTCAAGAGTTTGAACTTGAAGATCCCGACAATGATCCTCTTCTTGACGCCCTTTCATTCCTCGAGTTTCATGGGTCGGAGGCACGCGAAGGCATTGATCGAGGCTAAAGCAGGGCTATCGCGGCTCTTTCCTTATTTCTTCCCAAAGAAAGAGGAACCCGCAACTTTCCTTAACCTGGCCAAGTGCTTTAATCCACCAGAAGATCTTGGGCTGAAGGTGCGTCATGAGAATATGAAGGTCGCCGTTGAAAACACTTGTTGCCTTGGTTGCCGATAGCCGACAAACTATCGGCCGGGCGAAAGTTGGCGACACTGAGCAGATAGAACAATCGAGGTGGAAGTCGTTGATCAAGGCAGCTAAGCCCAACACGAAGAAAATCCTGGCCTATCTCGGGATCAAGCCGTCTTCAACTCCTAGCTCATCAAGGCCGGAGGTCTAGTTGAATGCCTCTTTGCTTTTTCTTTTTAGCGTACCTCTTTCTTTTGGCATTGTCGCCGTAGCGTTCTTGGCGATAACTGCTTCAGTAGGTCTCTAGAAGGTCCTTCTTTTGTAATAGACATGTATATATTATGGGAATGAATGGAAATCTATCTTTACTCAGTGATTGATGTCGAAATATTTCTTTTTTCCAGTTAATTTTTGACAATTATACGCCAGCTCCTGGTCCTTCCAATATTTCGCCTTCTTCTTCTCGCTCAAGGAGAGCTCTTGCTGATACTACACCTGTCGAAGATTCCTTGCCGCAAGAATTGGATGAACTTCGGCAGCAACTTCAGTATGCGAAGAAGCAAACACTTGTGATGTTGGAAAAGTCTCTGATGTCTACGGGAGCTTCTATTCTTGTAGACAGTGTTGGGCCTCCAAGAGCAGAGGTTTGTAGAACAGCAGCAAGTTTCCCTTAAGTAGATCACCCAAGGTTTATCGAACTCAGGGAGGAAGAGGTCAAAGATATCCCTCTCATGCAACCCCGCAACCACAAAGCAAGAAGTCTCTTGTGGCCCCAACACACCTAATAGGTGTACTAGTTCGGCGAAGAGATAGTGAAATACAGGTGGTATGAATAAGTAGTAGCAACGGCACCAGAAAAGTGCTTTTCCCGGGACGAGTAAACAAGCAGTAGTAACGCAGCGAGTAGTAACGCAGTAAAACGAGTAAACAAGCAGCGATAGCGATATTTAGGAACAAGGCCTAGGGAATAGACTTTCGCTAGTGGACACTCTCAACATTGATCACATAACGGAATAGATAAATGCATACTCTACACTCTTGTTGGATGATGAACACATTGCGTAGGATTACACGAACCCTCAATGCCGGAGTTAACAAGCTCCACAATTCAATGTTCATATTTAAATAACCTTAGAGTGCAAGAAAGATCAATAAGACTAAACCAAGTACTAACATAGCATGCACACTCGTCACCTTCACGCCACGTAGGAGGAATAGATCACATCAATACTATCATAGCAATAGTTAACTTCACAATCTACAAGAGATCGTGATCATAGCATACGCCAAGTACTAACACGGATGCACATACTGTCACCATTACATCGTGCAGGAGGAATAAATTTCTTTAATAACACATCACTAGAGTAGCACATAGATAAATTGTGATACAAAGCATATTGCAATCATAAAGGGATCAATGTTCAAGAAATCGTGAATCGCTAACTTATCGGTCAGCCTTAAAATGGAGATTAATCGCTTATCGGACGATTAATCGATTTTATCGGTCGGCCATTTATCGGCTTAATTTTTTGTAAATTCTAATTTTTAGCACTAAATTTTATATAATATGCTATGCATAGATAATATTGAACCATTGAACAGAAGTATTACCTTGATTTCTTGCATTTGAATCAATAAAAATGAAAATTTTGAGCTAATGTATAGTTCTACAAGACAATAGAACAAAAATAACGACTGCCAGACCGAATTTCGGTGAAATTTTATTGAAAATCGGCCAAAATATCGGTCATCGGATAGAAAATCGCCCAAAATATCGGTGTAGCGATAAATTAGCCGAGATGCTAAAATCTTATCGGTTACCACCTGATTCACGATAAATCGGCCGATAAATCGGTATCTCGGCCGATTTTTAGAACAGTGAAAGGGATATAAATAAGCACTTCACTACGCCATTCATAACAGTGAGTAAGTATTCTGTGAAATATAGCCTAAGAGACCCACACGGTGCACACACTGTCACCTTTACACACGTGGGACAAGGAGTCTCCGGAGATCACATAAGTAAAACTCACTTGACTAGCATAGTGACATCTAGATTACAAGCATCATCATATGAATCTCAATCATGTAAGGCAGCTCATGAGATTATTGTATTGAAGTACATTGGAGAGAGATGAACCACATAGCTACCGGTACAGCCCCGAGCCTCGATGGAGAACTACTCCCTCCTCATGGGAGCAGCAGCGGTGATGAAGATGGCGGTGGAGATGGCAGCGGTGTCGATGGAGAAGCCTTCCGGGGGCACTTCTCCGCTCCGGCAGGGTGCCGGAACAGAGACTCCTGTCCCCCAGATCTTGGCTTCGCGATGGCGGCGGCTCTGGAAGGTTTTCCGTATCGTGGTTCTTCGCATCAGGGGTTTCGCGACGGAGGCTTTATATAGGCGAAGAGGCGGCGCAGGAGGGTCGAAGGGGTGGCCACACCATATGGCGGCGCGGCCGGGGCACGGGCCGCACCGGCCTATGGTCCGGGGGCCCGGTGCCCCCCTCCGGTCCTTCCCGGGTGTTCTGGATGCTTCCGGTGAAAATAGGAACCTAGGTCTTGATTTCGTCCAATTCCGAGAATATTTCGTTACTAGGATTTACGAAACCAAAAACAGCAGAAAACGAGAACCGGCACTTCGGCATCTTGTTAATAGGTTAGTTCCAGAAAATGCACGAATATGACATAAAGTGTGCATAAAACATGTAGGTATCATCAATAATATGGCATAGAACATAAGAAATTATCGATACGTCGGAGACGTATCAAGCATCCCCAAGCTTTGTTCTGCTCATCCCGAGCAGGTAAAACGATAACAAAGATAATTTCTGAAGTGATATGCCATCATAACTTTGATCATACTATTTGTAAACATATGTAGTGAATGCAGCGATCAAAACAATGGTAATGACATGAGTAAACAAGTGAATCATAAAGCAAAGACTTTTCATGAATAGTACTTCAAGACAAGTATTAATAAGTCTTGCATAAGAGTTAACTCATAAAGCAATAAATCAAAGTAAAGGTATTGAAGCAACACAAAGGAAGATTAAGTTTCAGCGGTTGCTTTCAACTTGTAACATGTATATCTCATGGATAATTGTCAACATAGAGTAATATAACAAGTACAATATGCAAGTATGTAGGAATCAATGCACAGTTCACACAAGTGTTTGCTTCTTGAGGTGGAGAGAGATAGGTGAACTGACTCAACATAAAAGTAAAAGAATGGTCCTTCAAAGAGGAAAGCATCGATTGCTATATTTGTGCTAGAGCTTTTATTTTGAAAATATGAAACAATTTTGTCAACGGTAGTAATAAAGCATATGAGTTATGAAAGTTATATCTTACAAGTTGCAAGTCTCACGCATAGTATACTAATAGTGCCCGCACCTTGTCCTAATTAGCTTGGACTACCGGATCTTTGCAATGCACATGTTTTAACCAAGTGTCACAATGGGGTACCTCCATGCCGCCTGTACAAAGGTCTAAGGAGAAAGCTCGCATTTTGGATTTCTCGCTTTTGATTATTCTCAACTTAGACATCCATACCGGGACAACATGGACAACGAGATAATGGACTCCTCTTTAATGCATAAGCATGTGGCAACAATTATTATTCTCATATGAGATTGAGGATATATGTCCAAAACTGAAACTTCCACCATGATTCATGGCTTTAGTTAGCGGCCCAATGTTCTTCTCTAACAATATGCATGCTCCAACCATAAAGGTGGTAGATCTCTCTTACTTCGGACAAGACGGACATGCATAGCAACTCACATGATATTCAACAAAGAATAGTTGATGGCGTCCCAGAAGCATGGTTATCGCACAACAAGCAACTTAATAAGAGATAAAGTGCATAAGTACATATTCAATACCACAATAGTTTTTAAGCTATTTGTCCCATGAGCTATATATTGCAAAGGTGAATGATGGAAATTTAAAGGTAGCACTCAAGCAATTTACTTTGGAATGGCGGATAAATACCATGTAGTAGGTAGGTATGGTGGACACAAATGGCATAGTGGGTGGCTCAAGTATTTGGGATGCATGAGAAGTATTCCCTCTCGATACAAGGTTTAGGCTAGCAAGGTTATTTGAAACAAAAACAAGGATGAACGGTACAGCAAAACTCACATAAAAGACATATGGTAAACATTATAAGACTCCATACCGTCTTCCTTGTTGTTCAAAACTCAATACTAGATGTTATCTAGACTCTAGAGAAACCAAATATGCAAACCAAATTAGCAAGCTCTAAGTATTTCTTCATTAATGGGTGCAAAGTATATGATGCAAGAGCTTAAACATGAGCACAACAATTGCCAAGTATCAAATTATCCAAGACATTTTAGAATTACTACATGTATCATTTTCCAATTCCAACCATATAACAATTTAACGAAGAAGAAACTTCGCCATGAATACTATGAGTAGAGCCTAAGGACATACTTGTCCATATGCTACAGCGGAGCGTGTCTCTCTCCCATAAAGTGAATGCTAGGATCCATTTTATTCAAACAAAACAAAAACAAAAACAAACCGACGCTCCAAGCAAAGTACATAAGATGTGACGGAATAAAAATATAGTTTTAGGGGAGGAACCTGATAATGTTGTCGATGAAGAAGGGGATGCCTTGGGCATCCCCAATCTTAGACGCTTGAGTCTTCTTATAATATGCAGGGGTGAACCACCGGGGCATCCCCAAGCTTAGAGCTTTCACTCTCCTTAATCATATTGCATCATACTCCTCTCTTGATCCTTGAAAACTTCCTCCACACCAAACTCGAAACAACTCATTAGAGGGTTAGTGCATAATAAAAATTCACATGTTCAGAGGTGACACAATCATTCTTAACACTTCTGGACATTGCATAAAGCTACTTGGACATTAATGGATCAAAGAAATTCATCCAACATAGCAAAAGAGGCAATGCGAAATAAAAGACAGAATCTGTCAAAACAGAACAGATCCGTAAAGATGGATTTTATTAGGCCACCGGACTTGCTCAAACGAAAATTCTCAAATTGAATGAAAGTTGCGTACATATCTGAGGATCATGCTCGTAAATTGGCTTAATTTTCTGAGCTACCTACAGGGAGATAGACCCAGATTCGTGACAGCAAAGAATTCTGGAACTGCGCAGTAATCCAAATCTAGTACTTACTTTACTATCAAAGACTTTACTTGGCAGTTGGCACAACAAAACACAAGACTAAGATAAGGAGAGGTTGCTACAGTAGTAAACAACTTCCAAGACACAAATATAAAACAAAGTACTGTAGCAAAATAACACATGGGTTATCTCCCAAGAAGTTCTTTCTTTATAGCCGTTAAGATGGGCTCAGCAGTTTTAATGATGCACTCGCAAGAAATAGTAGTTGAAGCAAAAGAGAGCATCAAGAAGCGAATTCAAAACACATTTAAGCCTAACATGCTTCCTATGAAAAGGAATCTTGTAAATAAACAAATTCATGAAGCATAATGCAACAAGCATAGAAAGATAAAACAAGTGTAGCTTCAAAAATTTCAGCACATAAAGAGGCATTTTAGTAACATGAAAATTTCTACAACCATATTTTCCTCTCTCATAATAACTTTCAGTAGCATCATGAGCAAACTCAACAATATAACTATCACATAAAGCATTCTTATCATGAGTCTCATGCATAAAATTATTACTCTCCACATAGGCATAATCAATTTTATTAGTTGTAGTGGGAGCAAATTCAACAAAGTAGCTATCATTATTATTCTCATCATCAAATATAGGAGGCATAGTATAATCATAACAAGCTTTATCCTCCATAGTAGGTGGCACCAAAATACCACTATCATTATAATCATCATAAATAGGAGGCAAAGTATCATCAAAGAAAATTTTCTCCTCAATTTTTGGGGGACTAAAAAGATCATGAAAACCAGCTTCCCCAAGCTTAGAACTTTCTATATTATTATCAACAATGGTGTTCAAAGCGTTCATACTAATATTACTACCAGCATGCAAATAAGATTCCATAGGTTTTTTAATTTTCGCATCAAACAATCCATGTTTTAAATCAGGAAATAGAATAAGAAGCTCATTGTTGTCCATTATGCCAAACTAGTGTAAACAAGAAACAAAAAGATGCAATTGCGGGATCTAAAGGAAATAGCTTCGAGCACAAACACAATGGCGCCGAGAAAAGTACTGTTACACTGGAACCGGAGTATGAGTGCCTTTTTACCTTTCCTCCCGGCAACGGCGCCGTGAAAAGTGCTTGATGTCTACGGGAGCTTCTATTCTTGTAGACGGTGTTGGGCCTCCAAGAGCGAGAGGTTTGTAGAACAGACAGCAAGTTTCCCTTAAGTGGATCACCCAAGGTTTATCGAACTCGGGGAGGAAGAGGTCAAAGATATCCCTCTCATGCAACCCCGCAACCACAAAGCAAGAAGTCTCTTGTGTCCCCAACACACCTAATAGGTGTACTAGTTCGGCGAAGAGATAGTGAAATACAGGTGGTATGAATAAGTAGTAGCAACGGCACCGAGAAAAGTGCTTTGCCCGGGACGAGTAAACAAGCAGTAGTAACGCGATAGAAACGAGTAAACAAGCAGCGATAGCGATATTTAGGAACAAGGCCTAGGGAATAGACTTTCGCTAGTGGACACTCTCAACATTGATCACATAACGGAATAGATAAATGCATACTCTACACTCTTGTTGGATGATGAACACATTGCGTAGGATTACACGAACCCTCAATGCCGGAGTTAACAAGCTCCACAATTCAATGTTCATATTTAAATAACCTTAGAGTGCAAGAAAGATCAATAAGACTAAACCAAGTACTAACATAGCATGCACACTGTCACCTTCACGCCACGTAGGAGGAATAGATCACATCAATACTATCATAGCAATAGTTAACTTCACAATCTACAAGAGATCGTGATCATAACATACGCCAAGTACTAACACGGATGCACATACTGTCACCATTACACCGTGCAGGAGGAATAAACTACTTCAATAACACATCACTAGAGTAGCACATAGATAAATTGTGATACAAAGCATATTGCAATCATAAAGGGATATAAATAAGCACTTCACTACGCCATTCATAACAGTGAGTAAGTATTCTGTGAAATATAGCCTAAGAGACCCACACGGTGCACACACTGTCACCTTTACACACGTGGGACAAGGAGTCTCCGGAGATCACATAAGTAAAACTCACTTGACTAGCATAGTGACATCTAGATTACAAGCATCATCATATGAATCTCAATCATGTAAGGCAGCTCATGAGATTATTGTATTGAAGTACATAGGAGAGAGATGAACCACATAGCTACCGGTACAGCCCCGAGCCTCCATGGAGAACTACTCCCTCCTCATGGGAGCAGCGAGCGGTGATGAAGATGGCGGTGGAGATGGCAGCGGTGTCGATGGAGAAGCCTTCGGGGGCACTTCCCCGCTCCGGCGGGGTGCCGGAACGAGAGACTCCTGTCCCCCGGATCTTGGCTTCGCGATGGCGGCGGCTGCGGAAGGTTTTCCGTATCGTGGTTCTTCGCATCGGGGGTTTCGCGACGGAGGCTTTATATAGGCGAAGAGGCGGCGCGGGAGGGTCGAAGGGGTGGCCACACCATATGGCGGCGCGGCCGGGGCCCGGGCCGCGCCGGCCTATGGTCCGGGGGCCCGAGTGCCCCCCCCCTATGGTCCTTCCCGGGTGTTCCGGATGCTTCCGGTGAAAATAGGAACACTGGGTCTTGATTTCGTCCAATTCCGAGAATATTTCGTTACTAGGATTTCGAAACCAAAAACAGCAGAAAACGAGAGCTGGCACTTCGGCATCTTGTTAATAGGTTAGTTCCAGAAAATGCACGAATATGACATAAAGTGTGCATAAAACATGTAGGTATCATCAATAATATGGCATAGAACATAAGAAATTATCGATACGTCGGAGACGTATCAGTCTCGTAAGTCATCTGAAGCCGAAAAAATTGCACTTCAGCAAGCTCACGAGGCTGCGGCTGCTAGGGAAATTGCTGCTTCCGAGGCTGAAAAGGCGACTTCTCGAGAGAATTTTATGCTCGAGTTAATGAATGAAGCCAGTGCGGATATGTCGGGTATGCTTGTTTCATCCTCAATATCTTCCGTTTTCATGCTACGTCTCTTAAAGTTTTCTGCTCCTTTGTTTTAATAGGTTCCTTTACTGATGCTGTTGCCGAAGAGGAGAGGGTAAATACTAGGGCAAACCTCCTTGTTAACCTTTCCCTTGATCATGGTTCTCTGTTTTGGGCTACCCCAGAGAGGACCCGCCAGATTGTCAGATTTCAGGATCGCGCCTCTCAAACTCGCGACTTCCTTGACTTCGTACCAAGACCTTGTCTATGGTTTATAACTCCATGTTTCCTCGGAACGTTCAACCAAAGACTCTTCTCGAGTTAATGGAGAAATTTAAGGATGCCCACAGGATCCATGACTTTGTCAAAGCTCAACCGGTAGGCCGGCGCCAGATTTGCCCTTATCATGCTTCGGATACTGCCACTCAAAGCTTGACCTGACCCAAGTTGTTGCGAAAGTTCACGCGAAGGTACGGCGTCGAAGAGTTGGTGTCGATCGTATTAATACGAAGGTTTCGCCTATAGCTGAAGAAATGATTGAAGACCTTCTTCGGATGGATGCCGACTTTTTTGCAGATGGTCATTATGCTGATTTTCTTGGCGCTGCTCCTGAAGAAAACAGAGTTACCCTTGATGATATATTGAATCATGACTAATTATTTTCCTTTGGTAGACAATTCTTCCTTGTAAATCATGATTGTGATTATATTGTGAAGCAAACATCATATTTCTATATTTGTCTAGCCCCCGAGTGTTTTCGGTGGCTATTCACTGTATTTGTATAATGCGAGGTTTTGAACCAAGGCATTTATTCAATATGTAGTTTTGGCGAATATCAGCCCCCGAGCTTCTTTATTGAGTACTATTTTCTATTTTTATTGACTCACGAGGTATTTTAATACCAAGGCAAGGCTTTTCTTTTTGCGAGGAACTATATTGAAATTCGTCGGGTCGGGGATTTTGAGCATGTCGATAAAGAAAAGTTATATTGACACTATCTTTATTATATTGCAGCACCGCGAGCCCGCCTCATTAAAAACCTTTCCCGGCCCCACTCGGTGCCCCGAAAAAGGAAAAGAGTGCGTCTGAAAACTCACGGGCGTTTCAGTACATTGAAGTTTTACAAGGACTATTTTTAAGCTCTAGGCGTAAAACCGCCTGAGTTGCGCCACGTTCCAGGGGTTTTGCTCCTCCACCCCTGTCTTCTTGTCCTTTATCCTATATGCTCCTCCTCCGATTACTTCCGTGACAATATAAGGGCCAAGCCATGGTGACTCGAGTTTTTCATGACTTTTTTGCGTGAGCCGAAGAACTAGGTCTCCCACCTGAAAAGATCTTGGCCGCAAACGTCGACTGTGGTAATTCTTCAAGTCCTGTTGATATTTGGTTACCCTTGATAATACTTCGTCTCGAGCTTCGTCGAGTGCGTCTACGTCGTCTTCCAATGCTATCCTGGAAGTTTCTTCATTATACTCTGTGACTCTGGGGGAGTCGTGCTCTATTTCTATTGGTAGTACTGCCTCTGCTCCATGGACCAGAAAAAACGGGGTCTCCTGTGTCGCTGTATTTGGTGTTGTTCGGATGCTCCACAACACACTTGGTAATTCTTCTGGCCAGGTATGTCGAGCTTTTTCCAGTGGTCCTAACAGGCGTTTCTTGATGCCATTGCAGATGATGCCATTGGCTTTCTCGACTTGCCCATTGGTTTGAGGGTGTGCAACTGACGCAAAGTGCAACTTGATACCCACTTCTTCGCAATAATCTTTGAATTCGTGGGAGGTGAAGTTACTGCCATTGTCTGTGACGATGTCTGTGGGGCACTCCAAATCGAAGACGAGGCCTTTTATGAATTTTATTGCGGATGCTCCGTCCGGTGAGTTTATCGGCTTCGCTTCTATCCACTTTGTAAATTTGTCGACGACTACTAGCATGTATTCCTTCCCTCCTGGCCATGATTTGTGTAACTTGCCCACCATATCGAGTCCCCATTGTGCAAAGGGCCACGGCAATGGTATTGGTGTTAGTTCTGCTGCTGGAGAGTGAGGTTTTGCTGCAAACCTTTGACACGCATCGCAAGTCCTTACTATTTCTTTGGCGTCCTCGATTGCTGTCAACCAGTAGAATCCTGCCCGAAAAACCTTGGCTGCAATTGCTCGACTACTCGCGTGGTGGCCGCATATTCCTTCGTGTACATCCTTCAGAATTATTCTTCCTTCTTCGGGTGTGACACACCTTTGTAGGACGCCTGAAATACTTCGCTTGTACAATTCTCCTTTGACCACCGTGAAAGCTTTAGAGCGTCGAATTACTCGTCTTGCTTCAACTAGATCATTGGGTATTTCTTTCCGAAGGATGTATGATATATATGCTTGCATCCAAGGAACCTGTACCATCATCACAAGCTCTTGTTCCTCTTCATCTTCCGTGGTTTCTGTGAGGGGTGTCGAAGTTTTCTCTTCTTTTGCTTTTTTCTGCACCTTTTTTGGCTTCGTAGATCTCTCCGCTATTTCTTCCCAGCATACTCCTGGCGGGATTGGGAGGCATTGCGATCCGATGTTTGCGAGGACGTCAACTTCATCGTTGCTCAATCTACTGATGTGATTTACCTCGCATCCATCAAATAGCTTCTCGAGTTCATTATACACCTCCTTGTATGCTACCATGCTATCATTTACTGCATCACATTGGTTCATAACTTGCTGAGCCACCAATTGTGAGTCGCCAAAGATTTTTAGTCGAGTTGCACCGCAAGCTTTCGCCATCTTCATCCCGTGTATGAGGGCTTCGTATTCTGCTTCATTGTTAGATGCGTTAGGGAACGTCATCCGAAGGATGTACTTCAATTTGTCGCCTTCAGGTGATATAAGTACTACTCTCGCGCCAGCTCCTTCTACTCTCTTGGACCCGTCGAAATTCATGGTCCGGGTTCTCGACAAGTCCGGGGGTCCTGTGTTTTGCGGCTCCATCCACTCTGCGATGAAGTCCGGCGGAACTTGTGACTTGATTGCTTTTCTTTTTTCATACGTGATGTCCCGAGGGAAAGTTCTATTCCCCAAAGGGAGACACGACCCGTAGCTTCTGGATTGTTCGAGTATATTTGACAAGGGAGCCTCATTGACCACTATGATCGGGTGTGCCGAAAAATAGTGGCGCAATTTTCGTGCTTGTTGTGAACACTCCGTATGCTAGCTTTTGGTACCGAGGGTACCTTTGTTTTGATGGCGATAAGACTTCGCCGACGAAGTATACCGGCCTCTGTACTCCGTGGAGTTTTCCTTCTTCTTCTCTTTCGACAACTAGCACCGTGCTCACCACTTGGGGCGTGGCTGCGATATATAGCAGGAGAGGTTCCTTTTCCTTCGGCGCCACCAAAATTGGTGGTGTCGAAATTCTGTGCTTCAAATCTTCGAAAGCTCGTCGGCCTCTTCGTTCCACTGGAATTTGTCCCCTTGCTTTATCGGAGCGTAAAATGGTAATGCTTTTTCTCCCAGCTCGGCGACGAATGCGCTCGAAGCTGCGACTCGCCCGATTAGTCTGTTGTATTTCTTTCAACTTTGTTGGCTTTCTCATTGTTACGATAGCTTGTATTTTATCGGGATTTGCTTCAATCCCTCTTGCTGACACTAGAAACCCCAGAAGTTCTCCTGCTGGGACCCCGAAGGAACACTTCGTCGGGTTCAACTTCAGGCATAATTTGTCGAGGTTGTCAAAAGTTTCCTTGAGATCCTCTGTAATATCCCAGGTAATGGGGTTACAGAAATAGAGGAAACAGATGTGTGCATTGCATTCATGCATAGAAAATCTGGGGAATTTTCGCGCTTTAAAGTAAAACAGTCACGATGACTGAAGTTTCACTTGACCTTGGTGGAATTGAAGTACCTCATCAAGTCAAGCGCTATAAACCTCAATGTGACTTTGGTTAGAACATTTTTTTGGTAGAGATGATTTGATCTAAGGGGTTAGATCAAATGGAACTAATAATCAACACAACAACACTTTACTCAATGATCAATTGCTTGATCTTATAAAAGATTATAATATGATAATCCTTGCCACAACATATGAACATCCATTTAATTGGAACTCAAGTAACAATAATTAGGAGTAACTATTCCTAGCCTATCTTGTCCATGTCTGAAACTAATCCTTGATCCTACCATGAACCTCATGGTATTCATTCTACTTTAATCTTGAAAACAAGACAAGGAGATCCAACGAAGGAATATAATTCTTCTTTAGTTCAAATTATTATACATCAAAACCAGAGAGGTGAGAGCTCTATCTTATTTATTAGAGAAGCAATAACAAACCTTGAGCTAAACCTTGGATATACATCCAAGTATTCAAATCATCATCTTTAGAAAGAACCCTAGGATATTATTCAAGACAATCCTTAGAGAGAGAATCCATTTATGTTAAACATAGATATTGATAATCACATCATTCTCTATGGAACTTAATCTTAGGATGGAATTAAAGACCTTCCCAAATGAGAGAGAGACCAATCATACTAATTCTAGCTTTACCTATTTAAGAATCAATGTTAAACTTTGAACTAAAGTATTAGGTAAACCATTTCACCTTGAAGTGGTGAGATCACCAGATACCAAATGGAATAAGACTATATCCATGACTTAGTGAAATAAGGTGTGGAATAAACCAACTAAGATAGACAATTGAATCTTTGGCTCAGTAACCTAAATAAATATTAGGAGTACACCATAAACCCTAGAATAACTATTCTTAAATGAGAAAGCTCAAACCATGGTGTTATACTCAAGATAATTGAGACAACCATAACCATGTCCACCCAAGAAACTATAAGGGAGATATTATGTTTAGTTTATCTAGACAAGGCTTGATCATGGAAGTAAGAACCCCATTTAATGAGAGGTCCTTAGGAAGCCAAACCTTGATCATTATTAATTAAGTGATGATCATAAACCCTAAGAACTTGAGGTATGGAGAATAAACCCTAACAGGATAAGTAGATCTCATTCACCACATGAAATCATAGGGAGGTAACTAGTAGGCAACCCTAGGCTTATATTCCAATCTTAACTTGTGATTCAATTGGTGATCATAAGTAGAATTCTACCATATCTACATTCCACCTATTCTTCATTTAAGAAACATAAGAAAACCTTAGAGTAAAACTCTATACTTTATATGGTGAGAAACCATATATCCATATGACCAAAGTTACTATAAAAAGAAGATAATTGGTAGAAGATAAAACCAATTCTCAAATCCTTAGTGATTAAAGAAGCACATAAGATATAAAGCAAGTAACCATATTATCATGGTTAGGGGAGAATACCCTAGCACATGCAATATGGTGTCATTTCACCTCTATAACCTAGAATTAAACCTCAACCTTAGTTTGAGTATCACTATGGTGATCACAACATAAACCTAAACCATAATTGAGATTCAAACCAATTGCCATTAGGTAAATATCATTAGAACCCTAATGGTTCATTAATTAAATACAATGTTTCAATTATGAAACATAAGAGCCACCTAATGCTAAGTCCTATAAGTACGCCATATGTGTAGTGATCAACTATTTATCTTTGTAACCAAGATAAATCATGATGGAAACAATCCATACTGAGACACTTTCAAATGTAGTGATAGTATTAACCTTAACAAGGGGGTTATACTAGAAATGATAAAACTCTAATAAATATGTGCTCACATAAAATCATATGCTAGTGACAAAATCCTCAAATAGAAACCAAGCCCTAATATCAATCTCTGAAATAAATTGAGTTCAAAGTATTAATTCTAATACTTCAAACAGATTGATACACAAGAAAAACATAAAAAAATAAAATGAGGATATAAATTCATGCTCATTTGCTATTTTGAATAAAACACAAGTATGTAATATAATGCTTTATAAAATACTTGTTTCAAATGGATTATGGGTGTAATAGTCATTTCACAACATCCAAATGGAATTAACATAATAGAGACACCTGCAAAAATAACAGAATTCAAATGTGAATTCAAATGGGCAAATACAAAACAGAAAAATAAATAAAACAGAAAAAGAAAAGAAGGGAAAAACATTACCTGGCTCACCTGGCCGTGCAGCCCATGGTGCAGCCCAGCCGCAACCCAGCAACACAGCCCAGTAAGCAGCCTGGCCCAGCTCAAAACACAACCCAGCACCAGCCCGTACCCCTTCGCGGTGGATAAAGACGAGGAGGGAGGTCGTCATCTTCGTCTTCTCCTCTAGGCGTACAGGAGCTCGCCACCGAGCCGACGTCGCCACGTCCCGCGTCCCCGTCGCCGATATTGAGCGCCAGCGCATAGCGGAGAAGATATAAAACGCCCTGACGCCCTCCATTTTCCCTCTCTTTGCTCCATTCTTCCCCAACGACGAAACCCTAGCTCGCCGGCCTCCGTTCACCGTCGGCAATTAAGGTATCCTTGAGCCTCGCCGAGAATTCTCCCAGCACCACCATCCTCTCCTCGTTCTTCTCGTCGAAGCTTGCAAGATGGGGAGCCCCTGGACTGGCGAATTTGGCCAATTTCTCCGACCACTTCCGCCAGGTTCACGGATGATTTCGTCGCCGTCCGAGCTCCATTCGCTTCGCCGTCAAGCTCGTCGTGCTCCTGGTGAGCCCCTCTACCGACTGGCATGCTCGCTTTTCCCCCTAGACCACCGTAGCCTCGCCGCACCACTTGCCTGGGAGCGCCGCCGTCGGGCATCACCGTCGCCGCCGCTGCGGTGACCTTTCCGAGGGGGCGCCGCCACCTTATGGCTCAGCGCGCTGCCCTGAGTCGAGCCAGTGCCCGCGCGCGACCGCGGGAATAGCCCAGCGCCGGCAATCCTCGCCACTGCCCGCCGGCCAGCATGCCCAGTGCCACCTCGTCAATTTTGACTTCGGTCAAATGAGACGTGGCAGTGGACGTGGACACTGGCCCACGAGTCAGTGACTCTGTGGGTAAGATGGCCGGGTGCATTTAGTTGTTTCGTTTTAATTTAAATCTCATTAATTACTGCAACTTCAAATAATTGTAGAAAATTAATAAAAACTCAGAAAAATAAATATAAGATATCAAAATTCTTATAAAGATAAACCCTATCCAATAAAAATATAAAATGAAATTTTTGTTTTTAATAAAAATTTAATTATTTAATACTTGTTATTTAAGCCTTTAATTTTAATTCTAAATTCAATTAAAATTCAATAATTAGGAAAACTTCATAAAATAAATAAAAAACCAATAAATAAATAAAGAAAAACATGAAATCTAATTTTCTTTATTTATTACTTGTTAAATCTTTATTAGAGAGATTAAAACCCTAAGTAATAATTACCTTAATTATTAATTGTTTAAAAATAATAATATACCAAATTCAATATTATTTTTATTTCCAAGTTACTAATAACTTCAACTTTACCATGAAGTTATTAATCATTGAACCATAGGGAAAATAGCAAACCCTAATTCATTATGAGATGATGTTACAACCTTATCATTTCATGTGAAACCTAAAACCCTAATTCAACTTGAAACCCTAGTTCCATTATTACGTGTGAACCCTAAATTGCTTCTCAACCTAAAACCAGGTTGGAGCATGTGATCATAATAGTTCCTTTCAATCATAGAACCATAGTAGCTACTAAATGTTTACCATGATCACATAAAATGTAGAAGACCTATCACTAATATATGGGTATCCCACATGTCCATCTTCACCAGACCTAAATAATCAAGTGGGATCAACCAAGTGTAAACCCTAGATCCTATTACCCAAAGACCACCATCCTTAGTTATCCATAATTAGCATCACAACATTGTGATGAACCTCAGGAGCAACCATGCCAAATCTTGAGCATTCCATAACCATATTCCACTAAACCCTATTAGTGTTGAATACTTATCCACCATCCTATTTTAGGAGCCAATTAATCCTTATTTAGTAGATCCAATACCAACCCTATACAACCTCAACCCTAATTGCAATACTTCTTATTACTTAAGAAGTATGTTCTTCAAAAGTTATTCTTTTGAAGAAAATAAGGTATCATCATCAATCCTGTCTAATAGGACCTATAAACCCTAACTATCTATCACTAGTAAGATATAACCAACCTTGGTAGCACCCATGTGTAAATAATTACTTAGGATGCCTAGGCTTAATTCCACCTTACAAGCCCTAGGTGTTGATGAATCCAACTAGGTTGTGATACATCTAATACTTACTCCGAGACACTAGTTGAAACCATAGTAAACCATAGAGCTCCACACCCCTAATTATCATACTTGTTCTTTATTAAAGAACATGTTCTTCAAAAGTTATTCTTTTGAAGTACATGATAATCAATCATTAACCATGACATATAGTGCTAAAAACAACCACTATTCATTACATGTTAGGATTATATCAATTCTCATTATTGTGTGCTTGTAATATTATTGTTGTGATATATTACATTGCTTATTTATAATACCAAGTAATCGACCTGAATAAGAACCTTGTTTGTGAACTATCTAAAAGTGCAACACACCCTGAACTAATCATTACCACTCACTAATCCTAAATCATCAGGGTTAGGTCACGCTTAGAGCGATTGCATCTCATACTTATGCATTAATGCATCCTTGCCAATCTTTTAAACATCGTCCTTATCGGACGATGATGCTATTTCAGAATTTGGAGTTATTGCGCACCGAAGACCTTGCCTGCATAATCTTGCTAGTCAAGAAAGGCAAGTTCATCACTTGCTCATGTCATTTGAGTATTTCTATCAAATTACTTGCAAAGTATTATGGTTATCACTATTGCATAAAAATCAAAACCACTACTTTCATAACTATGAATATGACTATGTGGTGGGCAATGGAACCATGGATTGTGTTGATATGGTGGAGGTTCCATTGCACGGGCTTATATCCATCTAGGATTAAACAACAAATGTCGCCAGTGATTCTTGTGCCGTAATACCCGTGTTAACCATAAGATCCGGAGTGGGACGGAGTAGTCAAAAGTGTTTCCACCTCTCGTTCATCAACGGATGCGCTTTACCGTAGACACTTGTATCCGTCGGGGCAAGCGGTTGGCTGGGGAAGCCTTAAGTCCCCACGGCATAGTCCGTAGACACTTGTCGCTCGAAGTGCAAGCGGTTGGCTGGGGAGGCCTTAAGTCCCCACGGTATTGCGGTCTATGATGGGTTGCAGCCTACCGGCGAAGGAGTTTGGTTCGATCCCAAACCGTCGTCGTGGTCGGGGTCCACCCGTGAGTGGGAATAATGGGACCGGCGAGGACCCGGGGTCGGGGCATGCAACAAAGGGTGGGTGTTCGAGGTAGCGGAGGAACATGATTGGCTAGACCTTATACCGGGCCTCACACCAAAGGAAGTGTGGACGAGAACTAGACTCGGTTGGCACCAAGGTTAAGATCTCTTATGGGTAAAGCAACACACCTCTGCGAGTGTAAAGAACCGTGACCTGTCACTCCCTGTTCCGGGATATGGAAGCTGCGAACGCGGCCGGAAAGGAGCTCCATGAAGTTCTAGTAAACCGGTGAAGGCTGACGGACATAGTTCTTCCGAATAAAAGCAACCTTTTGAAGAAATGATTATGAAAACCTGCATTGGTATTAGACTTTCCGGTCTAATGCCGTAGCTAGTGCATTAAACACCTCTTTCCTATAATGAACTTGTTGAGTACGCTCGTACTCATCCCACTCTTAAATCCCCTGCTTAGATATGGAGGCATCGAAGGAGGATCTACAGGTGCAACTCGAAGGCCGAGGAGTCAACAACTACTTCAAGAGACAGGACCCTGTCAGAGGAATCAGATACCACATCCAACAAGGAGAAAACATAGTTTAGCCATAGAAGGGAACTAGCTTCCTAAATCTAGCTCCTATTTAGCTAGAATCTATTCATAGTCCTATAGCTAGCCAAATACTCTACAAATAGAGTTCGTGATAGGATTAGACTACGAGTCGTTCTTCTGGAGTTTATTTGCAGTTTTACCTCATTGTAAAGTAGGAGGTCTGTGATGATCTTATGTAACGGAGTCAATGTTGTAATTCTATAGACATGCCTTGGACCCGCATATGTTTCGTTGTACCACTACGAGCGATATAATACCGTGGAACGGTGTTTCATTGGTGTTATATCGGACTTGCATACTACACCATGCGGTGGTATGCCGGGTCACCACGGTTGGTATCGAGCAAATTCTTTGACCTTAGGATTAAAACCCTTTAAAGGAGACCTATAGGATTGGTAGTGTCTATAGGAAGTTGTCTTAGGTGAACCAAATCTTTTTATGACTTGAGATGGGTATTCACTTGAGAATAATCCTGACACACTTGAGTCAAACTTTCCTACCTATATTTCCTAAGTAAGTTAGTTAGCTAATCCCAAACATGTAGTACACCATGAAGTCCTTAAACAATAGATGAGTAGACCCCAGTTGGTATACAATACATGGTAGTCCAAAGAGAGGATACAACCATAAGGAAGATATCCTATTGGAGGATGTGTACCAACATATGTTATGATTAAGTAAGAGTTATCCAGACCTGTAACAAGAGTAATATCAAGTGATGAAGATAATTAAGAAATCCTAATAGAAGATGTAGACCAAGTTAATTAATGAGTAAGTAAATTATCCGAACTTGTAAAACAACTGATAGTAAGTAATAAAAACAAGTCATATGAGGTAGTATAGACCATGATGAGTCAATCATGGGAGGTAAGGAAGAGTGATAGGAATAATATATGTCTACTTACATGGTAGAGTAGCTAATCATATATGATTCACCTGAGAATCATTATGTGATGGAATAGAACATCATAAATACTTAGAAGAAGTACAATAAGAAGCTAGACAATAGTGCAAGAACTGTGTCCCAAAAATATGGGAAGTGCGCCAAGCACATCATGACCATAGGTTTATGATAGAAACACTTGAAAGGATAGAAGCTATATTCCAATAGATATGTGTTTAGGGTAGCCATACTAGAACCTAGACATATTATGTGAGTTAGTCCTCAACAAAAATGGAAGTTAAGTAGTACTTCCAAAGAAAACTAGGTTAACTTGAACTATTCCAGACCACTTCGTGTCAAGTTTATCTCATTGCAATTGTGCAATTAAGGTAAATGTTGAGACCAATAGTAGAATCCCATATACTCGTGCTAAGTATCACAATATAAACCTATCGTATGTGGTGTTATATACTACACATCAGAGCCTGATGTTTAGAGATGTCTTACTCAACAATCATATTCAGGCTTATGATGGTGTGTATTATATGCACAAAGCTGAATCTTCTTGGATTTTATTGGATCTTCATTGTTTGACTAGATCCATACATGAAGTTAGACTTTGATATGCAAATGCTCGTTGCAATATCAAGTCCTTACTTGATGCTATAGATCTAGAGGGTAATGGTATTCGTGTGAGGAAGTGACGAATTCTGTATATTTTGAAGACAAGATGAAGGTTCATCAGATAAAGGAAACAAAGTTGTGGGAAGCAACCACAATACTCTGAAGGAAGTGCCAATCAACATTCATGCTTTACCTCAACAGAGGAGTACTTTAGTACATGAGAAGCATGAAGGTAAGAAATATGGTGATTATGGTGAAGTCAAGCAGATCCATAGTCAACATAAAAGAGGGAATGCATGGAAATCACTTAGGATACTATATTCATAGTGTCAGCTAGTGGTTTTCTTGCAAAATAAACCCTGAATGAAGGAAGGTGATATATGAAATCATAGCAGACATAAGAAGACCATAGTCGATATCAGAAGACCACAATTGGTATAATATCAATACTGCGAGATAAAGTAGAAGATGTCTCGTCCAGTTGATCAGAACCTATAATAGAATCCAATTTTAGATATCAAATAGCCACAGTTGGTATAATAACCACAGCTAGTATCAGTTGGTATTACAAATAGTCCACGATTTAATTATTTGTAACAAAAGTTTGTGAACAAATAAAAATCTTCTCAGCCAAATAGCTAGATCTATAAACATTTAGTCAAAGGATTCACAGTGGATATCCACAATTGAGTGGATACACCACAAACTTTCTTCGCAAAACCTTAGAGGAATATAAATTATAAACAAGACTTAGACCAATATTCCAACCATCAATCCAATGGTTGGAAGAAAAGGAGTTGAAGATCATAAGAAAACTCTAAGGGGTAGAGTAAAGATTGAGTTGGATATACAATAACTCAATACTTTGAGCATAATAGAAGAAGAAGGTCTGAACTGAGAGGAAGTTCGATCTTATTTTCATAAGATTGTTGAACAATACCTTCAGAAGGAGGTCAGGCCAGAAGCCGAGGTTCATATCTCGAGGACGTAAGAAGTGGATTATAACTTGAGCAAGTGAGTAATATCTACTCAGAAGTACTTAAGCTCAAGTAAGTCAAAGATAAAGAAGTTGGACGAAGGAAATATCAGAGACCAAATATAGCTTAAGGAAGTCAAAGACCGCAGGGATTTGACCATAGCGAGAACCAGAGACAACATGAAAGATTCCTTTCATGGAACCTAAATGAATCTAAAGAGTCATAGGTATCAATTATAAACCATGATTGGATGGACTAAATGAGTCTAATCCATTCCTAGGAAAATAAACCATCACAACCATTTCCATGGTAAGTGCCTTACCAAGTACCGTTACTGCAATTTTGGTAGTAAGGGAAAACAAAGACCTATTTATCAATTAGGAGTTTATTATCAAATTAGTCTTCAGTTAAGACTAGCAGCACCAGAAGAAGTCCCATCATTGAATCTTCAATGAGAAAGGAAACAAGATTATAATATTGAAAGAAATCATGGAATTGAAGTAAGAAGCCATGGTTCGGAGACAGACACTATTGGATTCCAGGAAGAATCTGGACAAGGGTTATATTCAATTATATCCAGTGAGATCACCGCGGAGTTCGAGAAAAGTCGTAGTCTGCACAAGTCAGATCCATACTTCGGAAACGTGAGAGAGATCAAACTTCGAGGACGAAGTTTAGTTTAAGGGGTAGAGACTGTAATATCCCAGGTAATGGGGTTACAAAAATAGAGGAAACAGATGTGTGCATTGCATTCATGCATAGAAAATGCTGGGAATTTTCGCGCTTTAAAGTAAAACAGATCACGATAGCTGAAGTTTCACTTGACCTTGGTGGAATTGAAGTACCTCATCAAGTCAAGCGCTATAAACATCAATCTGACTTTGGTTAGAACATTGTTTTGGGTAGAGATGATTTGATCTAAGGGGTTAGATCAAATGGAACTAATAATCAACACAACAACACTTTACTCAATGATCAATTGCTTGATCTTATAAAAGATTATAATATGATAATCCTTGCCACAACATATGAACATCCATTTAATTGGAACTCAAGTAACAATAATTAGGAGTAACTATTCCTATCCTATCTTGTCCATGTCTGAAACTAATCCTTGATCCTACCATGAACCTCATGGTATTGATTCTACTTTAATCTTGAAAACAAGACAAGGAGATCCAACTAAGGAATATAATTCTTCTTTAGTTCAAATTATTATACATCAAAACCAGAGAGGTGAGAGCTCTATCTTATTTATTAGAGAAGCAATAACAAACCTTGAGCTAAACCTTGGATATACATCCAAGTATTCAAATCATCATCTTTAGAAAGAACCCTAGGATATTATTCAAGACAATCCTTAGAGAGAGAATCCATTTATGTTAAACATAGATATTGATGATCACATCATTCTCTATGGAACTTAATCTTAGGATGGAATTAAAGACCTTCCCAAATGAGAGAGAGACCAATCATACTAATTCTAGCTTTACCTATTTAAGAATCAATGTTAAACTTTGAACTAAAGTATTAGGTAAACCATTTCACCTTGAAGTGGTGAGATCACCAGATACCAAATGGAATAAGACTATATCCATGACTTAGTGAAATAAGGTGTGGAATAAACCAACTAAGATAGACAATTGAATCTTTGGCTCAGTAACCTAAATAAATATTAGGAGTACACCATAAACCCTAGAATAACTATTCTTAAATGAGAAAGCTCAAACCATGGTGTTATACTCAAGATAATTGAGACAACCATAACCATGTCCACCCAAGAAACTATAAGGGAGATATTATGTTTAGTTTATCTAGACAAGGCTTGATCATGGAAGTAAGAACCCCATTTAATGAGAGGTCCTTAGGAAGCCAAACCTTGATCATTATTAATTAAGTGATGATCATAAACCCTAAGAACTTGAGGTATGGAGAATAAACCCTAACAGGATAAGTAGATCTCATTCACCACATGAAATCATAGGGAGGTAACTAGTAGGCAACCCTAGGCTTATATTCCAATCTTAACTTGTGATTCAATTGGTGATCATAAGTAGAATTCTACCATATCTACATTCCACCTATTCTTCATTTAAGAAACATAAGAAAACCTTAGAGTAAAACTCTATACTTTATATGGTGAGAAACCATATATCCATATGACCAAAGTTAACTATAAAAAGAACTATAACCACTGTAGTTACTTTAATGATAAAATTGGAAAGAATAATAGAAGATAATTGGTAGAAGATAAAACCAATTCTCAAATCCTTAGTGATTAAAGAAGCACATAAGATATAAAGCAAGTAACCATATTATCATGGTTAGGGGAGAATACCCTAGCACATGCAATATGGTGTCATTTCACCTCTATAACCTAGAATTAAACCTCAACCTTAGTTTGAGTATCACTATGGTGATCACAACATAAACCTAAACCATAATTGAGATTCAAACCAATTGCCATTAGGTAAATATCATTAGAACCCTAATGGTTCATTAATTAAATACAATGTCTCAATTATGAAACATAAGAGCCACCTAATGCTAAGTCCTATAAGTACACCATATGTGTAGTGATCAACTATTTATCTTTGTAACCAAGATAAATCATGATGGAAACAATCCATACTGAGACACTTTCAAATGTAGTGATAGTATTAACCTTAACAAGGGGGTTATACTAGAAATGATAAAACTCTAATAAATATGTGCTCACATAAAATCATATGCTAGTGACAAAATCCTCAAATAGAAACCAAGCCCTAATATCAATCTCTGAAATAAATTGAGTTCAAAGTATTAATTCTAATACTTCAAACAGATTGATACACAAGAAAAACATAAAAAAATAAAATGAGGATATAAATTCATGCTCATTTGCTATTTTGAATAAAACACAAGTATGTAATATAATGCTTTATAAAATACTTGTTTCAAATGGATTATGGGTGTAATAGTCATTTCACAACATCCAAATGGAATTAACATAATAGAGACACTCGCAAAAATAACAGAATTCAAATGTGAATTCAAATGGGCAAATACAAAACAGAAAAATAAATAAAACAGAAAAAGAAAAGAAGGGAAAAACATTACTCGGCTCACCCGGCCGTGCAGCCCATGGTGCGGCCCAGCCGCAACCCAAGCAACACAGCCCAGAAGCGCCCTGGCCCAGCTCAAAACACAACCCGAGCACCAGCCCGTACCCCTTCGCGGTGGATAAAGACGAGGAGGGAGGTCGTCATCTTCGTCTTCTCCTCTGGGCGTACAGGAGCTCGCCACCGAGCCGACGTCGCCACGTCCCGCGTCCCCGTCGCCGATATTGAGCGCCAGCGCATAGCGGAGAAGATATAAAACGCCCTGACGCCCTCCATTTTCCCTCTCTTTGCTCCATTCTTCCCCAACGACGAAACCCTAGCTCGCCGGCCTCCGTTCACCGTCGGCAATTAAGGTATCCTTGAGCCTCGCCGAGAATACTCCCAGCACCACCATCCTCTCCTCGTTCTTCTCGTCGAAGCTTGCAAGATGAGGAGCCCCTGGACTGGCGAATTTGGCCAATTTCTTCGACCACTGCCGCCAGGTTCACGGATGATTTCGTCGCCGTCCGAGCTCCATTCGCTTCGCCGTCAAGCTCGTCGTGCTCCTGGTGAGCCCCTCTACCGACTGGCATGCTCGCTTTTCCCCCTAGACCACCGTAGCCTCGCCGCACCACTTGCCTGGGAGCGCCGCCGTCGGGCATCACCGTCGCCGCCGCTGCGGTGACCTTTCCGAGGGGGCGCCGCCACCTTATGGCTCAGCGCGCTGCCCTGAGTCGAGCCAGTGCCCTCGCGCGACCGCGGGAATAGCCCAGCGCCGGCAATCCTCGCCACTGCCCGCCGGCCAGCATGCCCAGTGCCACCTCGTCAATTTTGACTTCGGTCAAATGAGACGTGGCAGTGGACGTGGACACTGGCCCACGAGTCAGTGACTCTGTGGGTAAGATGGCCGGGTGCATTTAGTTGTTTCGTTTTAATTTAAATCTCATTAATTACTGCAACTTCAAATAATTGTAGAAAATTAATAAAAACTCAGAAAAATAAATATAAGATATCAAAATTCTTATAAAGATAAACCCTATCCAATAAAAATATAAAATGAAATTTTTGTTTTTAATAAAAATTTAATTATTTAATACTTGTTATTTAAGCCTTTAATTTTAATTCTAAATTCAATTAAAATTCAATAATTAGGAAAACTTCATAAAATAAATAAAAAACCAATAAATAAATAAAGAAAAACATGAAATCTAATTTTCTTTATTTATTACTTGTTAAATCTTTATTAGAGAGATTAAAACCCTAAGTAATAATTACCTTAATTATTAATTGTTTAAAAATAATAATATACCAAATTCAATATTATTTTTATTTCCAAGTTACTAATAACTTCAACTTTACCATGAAGTTATTAATCATTGAACCATAGGGCAAATAGCAAACCCTAATTCATTATGAGATGATGTTACAACCTTATCATTTCATGTGAAACCTAAAACCCTAATTCAACTTGAAAACCTAGTTCCATTATTACGTGTGAACCCTAAATTGCTTCTCAACCTAAAACCAGGTTGGAGCATGTGATCATAATAGTTCCTTTCAATCATAGAACCATAGTAGCTACTAAATGTTTACCATGATCACATAAAATGTAGAAGACCTATCACTAATATATGGGTATCCCACATGTCCATCTTCACCAGACCTAAATAATCAAGTGGGATCAACCAAGTGTAAACCCTAGATCCTATTACCCAAAGACCACCATCCTTAGTTATCCATAATTAGCATCACAACATTGTGATGAACCTCAGAGCAACCATGCCAAATCTTGAGCATTCCATAACCATATTCCACTAAACCCTATTAGTGTTGAATACTTATCCACCATCCTATTTTAGGAGCCAATTAATCCTTATTTAGTAGATCCAATACCAACCCTAGACAACCTCAACCCTAATTGCAATACTTCTTATTACTTAAGAAGTATGTTCTTCAAAAGTTATTCTTTTGAAGAAAATAAGGTATCATCATCAATCCTGTCTAATAGGACCTATAAACCCTAACTATCTATCACTAGTAAGATATAACCAACCTTGGTAGCACCCATGTGTAAATAATTACTTAGGATGCCTAGGCTTAATTCCACCTTACAAGCCCTAGGTGTTGATGAATCCAACTAGGTTGTGATACATCTAATACTTACTCCAGACACTAGTTGAAACCATAGTAAACCATAGAGCTCCACAACCCTAATTATCATACTTGTTCTTTATTAAAGAACATGTTCTTCAAAAGTTATTCTTTTGAAGTACATGATAATCAATCATTAACCATGACATATAGTGCTAAAAACAACCACTATTCATTACATGTTAGGATTATATCAATTCTCATTATTGTGTGCTTGTAATATTATTGTTGTGATATATTACATTGCTTATTTATAATACCAAGTAATCGACCTGAATAAGAACCTTGTTTGTGAACTATCTAAAAGTGCAACACACCCTGAACTAATCATTACCACTCACTAATCCTAAATCATCAGGGTTAGGTCACGCTTAGAGCGATTGCATCTCATACTTATGCATTAATGCATCCTTGCCAATCTTTAAACATCGTCCTTATCGGACGATGATGCTATTTCAGAATTTGGAGTTATTGCGCATCGAAGACCTTGCCCGCATAATCTTGCGATCAAGAAAGGCAAGTTCATCACTTGCTCATGTCATTTGAGTATTTCTATCAAATTACTTGCAAAGTATTATGGTTATCACTATTGCATAAAAATCAAAACCACTACTTTCATAACTATGAATATGACTATGTGGTGGGCAATGGAACCATGGATTGTGTTGATATGGTGGAGGTTCCATTGCACGGGCTTATATCCATCTAGGATTAAACAACAAATGTCGCCAGTGATTCTTGTGCCGTAATACCCGTGTTAACCATAAGATCCGGAGTGGGACGGAGTAGTCAAAAGTGTTTCCACCTCTCGTTCATCAACGGATGCGCTTTACCGTAGACACTTGTATCCGTCGGGGCAAGCGGTTGGCTGGGGAAGCCTTAAGTCCCCACGGCATAGTCCGTAGACACTTGTCGCTCGAAGTGCAAGCGGTTGGCTGGGGAGGCCTTAAGTCCCCACGGTATTGCGGTCTATGATGGGTTGCGGCTACCGGCGAAGGAGTTTGGTTCGATCCCAAACCGTCGTCGTGGTCGGGGTCCACCCGTGAGTGGGAATAATGGGACCGGCGAGGACCCGGGGTCGGGGCATGCAACAAAGGGTGGGTGTTCGAGGTAGCGGAGGAACATGATTGGCTAGACCTTATACCGGGCCTCACACCAAAGGAAGTGTGGACGAGAACTAGACTCGGTTGGCACCAAGGTTAAGATCTCTTATGGGTAAAGCAACACACCTCCGCAGAGTGTAAAGAACCGTGACTCGTCACTCCTCGTTCCGGGATATGGAAGCTGCGAACGCGGCCGGAAAGGAGCTCCATGAAGTTCTAGTAAACCGGTGAAGGCCGACGGACATAGTTCTTCCGAATAAAAGCAACCTTTTGAAGAAATGATTATGAAAACCTGCATTGGTATTAGACTTTCCGGTCTAATGCCGTAGCTAGTGCATTAAACACCTCTTTCCTATAATGAACTTGTTGAGTACGCTCGTACTCATCCCACTCTTAAATCCCTCGCTTAGATATGGAGGCATCGAAGGAGGATCTACGAGTGCAACTCGAAGGCCGAGGAGTCAACAACTACTTCAAGAGACGAGGACCCTGTCAGAGGAATCAGATACCACATCCAACAAGGAGAAAACATAGTTTAGCCATAGAAGGGAACTAGCTTCCTAAATCTAGCTCCTATTTAGCTAGAATCTATTCATAGTCCTATAGCTAGCCAAATACTCTACAAATAGAGTTCGTGATAGGATTAGACTACGAGTCGTTCTTCTGGAGTTTATTTGCAGTTTTACCTCATTGTAAAGTAGGAGGCTGTGATGATCTTATGTAACAGAGTCAATGTTGTAATTCTATAGACATGCCTTGGACCCGCATATGTTTCTGTTGTACCACTCTGAGCGATATAATACCGTGGAACGGTGTTTCATTGGTGTTATATCAGACTTACATACTACACCATGCAGTGGTATGCCGGGTCACCACATCCTCGATCAGTGTTGTCCCTTTTTTGGACGTTATGACGACATCGTCGATATATACTTGCACATTTTTCCCAATCTGTGTCGCCAAACACTTCTGCATCATCCTCTGATATGTTGCTCCCGCATTTTTTAGACCAAAGGGCATTGTTCTGTAGCAAAACACGCCGTAAGGTGTACTAAACACGGTCTTTACTTCATCTTCTTCTTTCAATCTGATCTGGTTATAACCAGAATATGCGTCCAGGAAGGAAAGACGTTCACATCCAGGCTCGTGGAGTCGATAATTTGATCGATCCTCGGGAGGGAAAGTGATCCTTTGGACAATGTTTATTGAGACACGTAAAGTCGACGCACATGCGAAGGACCTTAGTGTTTTTCTTTGGCACCAACACGGGATTTGCTACCCATGTGGCTTCGTGAATATCTCTTTGATAAAACCGAGCTTCTTGTAGTCGATTGATTTCGACGACATAGCTTTGCGGTTTGGTTCGAAAAACGCCGCAAAGGTTGTTTGATTGGTCTCGCTAGTGGATCCAAATTTAGGTGGTGCTCGGCAAGTTCCACAGGTACTCCTGGCATGTCGGTTGGACACCATGCGAAGATTTTCCGAGTTCTCATGGAGGAACTCGACGAGCGCGCTTTCCTATGCGATATCCATGTCGTTTGCAATAGATGTCGTCTTTTCGGGTCTGTCGGGTGAATCTGCACCTCCTTAGAATTTTCTCGGTGTTGAAAGTTGATTCTTTATTTGGCCTTCCAACGTACGCGGTGCGTCGTAATCGGTCATACTTTTGACGCCAAATACTCGGCTTGCATCCCGAAAGTTTCTGATAACCGATGAAAATCCTTGTCGCACTTATCGGCTAAGGCGAAGCTTCCTTTGACTGTGATTGGTCCCTTTGGTCCGGGCAATCTCCACAACGAGTATGTATAGTGTGGTACCGCCATAAATCTAGCATATGCTGGTCGTCCCAACAAAGCGTGGTGCTGTGATGGAAAATCCACGACTTCAAATTCCAGCTTCTCGATCCTATAATTTTCTCGGGTTCCAAACTGAACGTCGAGATTAATCTTCCCCAATGGATAACTTGGTTTCTCCGGTGTAATGCCATGGAACCTTGTGTCTGTTGGCTTCAAGTTTGCTAAGGATATGTTCATCTTCCTCAATGTATACTGCATACATAAGGTTTAAGGCTGCTGCCGCCATCTATGAACACTCGAGAAACATCAAATCCCGCAATGACCAGCTGGCAGAATAAGTCTTGGCCGCCTACTGGTCGAGGAACTTGCTTGCGGATGATCTGCTATGGTGAAGCCAATGTCTTGTCCCGACCAATTAAGATACTCAAGCTGTTGGTGGAGGCATTTTCTCTGCCATAAACACTGTCGTGAGATTACTTTCTGAGCTCTATTGGACGGCCTTCCTTTCTGAATCATCGACACCGCTCCGTTTGAGTTAGGATCGACATAAGGTGGTGGTGGAGGTGCTGCCGCTATTCTGAGCTGATGCCGATTGTCGTCTGTAATCGCGGGAGGTGGTGGCAAGTGAATCTCGCTCCTGGTCTCCCGAGGATTTCTGCTGCTTGCTCGAGCATTAGCGTTCTCTGCATATCCGAACATTGCACGAAAATTTCGACGAGTCTTTACGCAGGTGCCCTGACTGTCTTTTTCCGTTCTCTGTCGAGGAAAAAATGCATCTGGCATGGTCCGTTCATCATTTCTTCGGGGGACACGAAAGGCCTTGGGAACCTAGGCCCGCTATTTTGCCTGTTGCGAGAGTCGTCCCTGTTATCGCCTCGCTGCTCACTGCTTCTCTGATAATCATCTCTATTGTTTCCTCCTGTGTTTGCCCGAAAGCCTGCCGAAATTTGCCCTGGGGCGTCATAGTTCGGGTACTGCCGAGGAAATCGTCGCCTCGGTTGGTAATTTCGACCACGGTCCTCCTCTGGCGACCTGTGCCGTTTGTTGTGGACAACATCCTCTCCATCTGCCCATCTGTTTGCTATCTCCATTAACGCGGATACTGTCTTTGGATTGGTCCTTCCCAAGTCCTCGACGAAATCTCCACGCCTAATTCCTGCGACAAACGCATCTATTGCTCTCTCGTCAGATATATTTTCTGCCGAGTTTTTTATGATGTTCCACCTTTGGATGTATTTTCTCATTGACTCATCTGGCTTTTGTCGACATGCTCTCAGCTCTTCTAACGACGCAGGTTTTTGCACGTGGACCTGAAGTTCTTGACGAATACATCCTCGAAACTTTCCCAGTTGTCGATAGATCCGGCGGAAGCTTTTTGATCCAAGATCGTGCGGCTCCACTTAAGTGCACCTGAATACTTTGCATGGCTGTTGCCCTAGTCCCTCCGAGTTAACTTCACCGTCTCGAGGTAATCAACTAGCCAATCCTCTGGATCTTGCAGGCCGTCGAATTTTTTGAAGTGATCAGGTAACTTAAATCCCGAAGGGACTCGAGTTTTCGTACTCTCCTTGTGAAGCACGGCAAACCGCACATATCCTCGTCGTTTAGTTACGGGGATTGTCGATGTTCCCTTCTGCCTTGCCGTGCTCTGTCTACCCTTGCTTGTCTTGTCAGTATCTCTTGCTCCACTTGTTCCTTCGACATTTCGTCTGCTGCTCGCTGCCGCAGGTCGTGGACTATTTTGCCTTGCGGCTCCTTCGGCGGTGTTGATACAAACGCCGTTCCCATGGCTTCGGCTCCTGCTATCGCCATGTTGTACAAAGCCTCCCTTGGATCTCCCTGGAGGTGGCACGGATGCAAGGATAAAGGCTTGTGTCGCCATATACCCGACTCACGGTGTTTTAGGGATAATATTCCCTCTTGTGTCTATCGACATAAAAGACATGTCGAGATTTTGAACCAGGTACTCTCTTTCTCCTTCGGGTATGTGTTGCAATCTGGACCTTGCTGCGTTCAGAGCTTCTCTATGACTATCTCCCGAGGTTCTAGATTGTCGACTTAGATCTGCCCTTCGTCTGCTTGACGCGGAGGCTGCCTCCTTTCTTTTATTTAAAGCTTCTGTCTGTTTTTCCAGTTCTCTTCCAGCTCTGGCGAGTCTGTATTGATAAGTTTGTAGTTCTTGGACTGTAGCGGTTGTCGTCATTGGCTCCGAACCATCTAAAGCTTTTGCAGCTCTATCCCAAGCTGTTTTGTGGGAGTTGAACTCTGACGCGTGGTGTGGGCCCGACATATTTAGTGCCCATACCTCTCCTTAGATCTGAGGGATCGACATAGGGATTGCCCAAATCGTCGAAAGCCTCTGATGTTTCCTCTTGATCGCGACTTGCCTCTCCAATAGCAAAGACTTGATGATATTCTGGAGTTTTCACCTTGCTTGGTTTGGTGACACCATCATAGAGTTTGGTGAAGACCTTCCCAATAGAGGTGGATTTGTCGATGAAGTCGAAGCTGTTAGCGTCGCTTGAATCATCGCTTATATAAGAGTCCGCCGATGATTCGAAGGACATGTCGCTGAAGATTCTGGCGAGTTTTTCACTTGCCCTGCTGTCGATGAAGCGTGGCGACGAAATCTCCGTATCGCTGGACTCGACGGATGATACTGAGTTTGTAAGATCAGAACCACCCGACGAAAATCCCGACGAGATCGGAACATCGAGACGATACACTCCTTCTTTCTCGATGCGGAAATCGAATTTTCCGAACGTCATCTCCATGGGCTCCGCCAGATACGCATATGCATCCAAACGGGAGGGTGGGTGAGGAACAAAATCAACAGGACCAGCAGCGATCTGTTTACCTCGATCCATTGCGTTGCTTGCGGTTGACGATGTCGAAGATCTTGAACGTGCCATCGAGATCAGATCCTTACGCCTCTAGTTCCCACAGACGGCGCCAATTGACAAGGTATTAACTTATCAATGCCTATGGATTGTAGGCTAGGGTTTAGTTGGAAGTAGAGGGCAAGTCGATCTTGAAGGTTTCAGCCGAAAAGTACTCGCCGATTATGAAAACTAGGGTTTGTAAACAATGATTCGATGATCTCTTCGTCCCTCGACTCCCCCTTTATATAGGAGGTGGAGCCGAGGGTTTCGTTTCGTACAAGTTACAGAGTCCGGGACGGTTTCTAACTCATCCCGCCAGATTACAAATAGCACTTCTTATTACAACTCTAACTTTCCTTAATATATCTTGGGCTCCCGAATCTTCTTATTCTTCGGATAATGGGCCTTCAGTAAACCCCGGGTACTATCTTCGGCAGGCCCATTTGGGATGCCTATGTCAATGCACATCTTCACATGTCCATTATCACCAAATGGACGGCAAGCTTCAAGCATGTGATTCACTTGAGATGCTCATCTTGAACTTGCCCGACTCAACCTTGTATCTTCTCATACTCTGTCATACTATCTTGAGATGTATAAAGCATTCTTCACTTGGAATCAACCTCTCAAGATCTTGATCATCCATTGCTTATCACATAAGATAGAGTATGGCTAATATTGAGTTCCACATAAGAACTCCATCTTCATTTCTTCTTCTTGATCATATCACATATATATCTTCAAATCGATGATCTTGATGCCAATACACAAGGTGTATCTTTATCTTCATGGCATCCATACTTGAATCCAACACATGGAATACAAGTAGTACCTATGGAATATTCCTTCATATAAACTCAATGAAAACATTAGTCCATAAGGGTTGTCATTAATTACCAAAACCACACATAGGGGCAATATACCCTTACAAAATTGATATGAGGATTTACCAATGATCCCCTTATTTGGTTTATAACTCTGCGGAACAGGAAAACCATGTTTTGTGTATTTTTTCACTTTCAGAGACCTACATGGAGTCAAATTGACCTAGGATTTTTGGAGCATAATTTTTTCATCGGGAGAAGCACCATGGGACCTGAAGCACACCTGGATGGGCCTGAGGCCCAAAAGACATCAGGTGGCGCGCCCAAACATGTAGGGTGCGCCACATGTGCTCTTTCGGCCGTCGATCGTCCAAATTGCGTGATCTTTCGCCCACTGATGTATTTTGAACTAAAAATTACTATATATATGGCCCCAAAGAGTTCTCGGGAGGAGATCGTCGCAGAAAGATAGAAACACGAAAATGGAGGTTGCAGCAGAGAAGATTGGAGGGGGAAACTCCGCCGGGATCACCGCCAGAGGGATCTCCACCTTCTCCAAAGTCTTCATCATCATCACCTTGATCAAGAGAGAGTAGTACACCTCTGGACTACAAGTTTGTGGCAGTAACTTGATCTATTTCTCTCATGTTCTTCATAGTTCTTAGTGCCATATGAGCTGCCTCACATGATTATGGTCATATTTGTAATACCTATGTGGTGGATCCTTATTCTATGATATTGCGCTATGAGATCTGATCGTATTATGTGTAAGATGTAATGATAGATCCATATTATGTACCCCGTTCTTAAATATTTGTTCTGATCCAACATCTATGCAAGAGCGTGTGTGGGGTGATGTGTGTATTAGATGGAGTAGCATGGTTTTAGTGATTGGATAGTGACAATAAATTCATGATCTATTATGGCTTTGCCTTCTCTTTTGCTACGTCACTAGGGATAAAGTGAATACATGTGCTATGTTCGTCACGTGACAGTAGTGATGATCTTATTGGTTCAAGGTAGCATATTTGATATTCAAACATCATGTCAAAGTACTTATTGATATGCTCTTTTAATTCTTAATACAAGATTGCATGGAGTTTTCCCTTCTTGTGGAGTATAAGAGAGATGTGTTGCATCATCTCTATGTTAGGATGTGATGCCCATATAAATGCTTATCTTACTCATATTATTATTTTGCATCCTCATATCTCATTGATGAATTACTATTTGTCCACTACAACTTAAAAGAAAGAATAGTTAAGTGAATCTATGAACCCCGGTCCACTTTTTATCATAAGAAACACCTTTATATTATTTTCATCTTGTTTTTTATTTAATGCAGTATTTTAATCCGAAAATACAAAAATACTTACTTTTTTTATTTGCATGCAAAACACCAAAAACAATCAACCCCTTTACAATTTTTAATTGGTTCTTATTTCATCTAGTTTTACTCGCTTTTATTTTTACTTGTGTTTATTTATTTACGTGAAACCTTGTGCTTGACAACCACACGGTGAAGTTGGGGACAAAAGACTTTTATTTTACTTTCAGAATTGCTAGAAGAGGGGAGAAGAGACGTAAATACTTATGAAAACTTAAAATTATATTGAAAATTAAATCTTCATGTAGTTTCTTAATAACAAAGTAGTGTTAACCAAAGATAACTTGGCCAAAAAAATTGGAATGGGTATCAAAAGTGTTGCTTTTGTGATTCTAATGAGACTATTAAACATTTCTCCCTTGCTTGTCCTTTTGCAAAATTTGTTTGGCGAATGATTTATTTAACATATACAACATTCCGCCTCCTTCCAATATTACTAATATGTTTGGTAATTGGTTGAATGGAGTGACTAAAATTGATAAAGCTAAGATACGTATTGGCGGGTTAGCTTTGTGTTGGGCTATTTGGACAAGCAGAAATGATATTATTTTTAGCAAAAAAAGGGAACTAATTTCTTGTAGGTTATTCGACGACCTGCACATTGGATTCAGTTATGGGCTTTTTTTCTCCCGGAGGATCAGCGGGGAGATATGGTTTCTGGATGCAACCGGCTGCTGATGGTTGCAATAAAAACACGGCAGTGTGCATATATTGATGCAGAGGCTGGAGCGGGTGGCTCCTATTTTGAAAGAAAAAAAACTATTCGATACCCAATGGATACGGGTATGGATAAATTTTTATACTTATCAACTATACGAGTATGGGGTATGCTATTATTCTGCCTACCCATACTCTCATTGCCATTCTTAATTATTTGGTATCAATTGTAAAAGAAAAAAGTCACCGAAAAAAACGTCACATCCACATTCATAGTATGCGTCTCTTGTAAATCTTCTCAGAATTCGTACATGGACAATGAAACGATTCCGAAGTTACAAAACCCTTTCTTTAATCTGGATAGTAACTTCCAAGCGATGAACTAGATGATAATTATTACACCATCTTGTAACATTTCCTAGTACTATGAGAACTTGTGAACACAGGTGTTCATGGCCCATCAGGGAACATGCTCCATCATGCTAATGATTCAAGATTGTCGTCTCCCGGAATACATTACTACTGATTACACACACCCGTACGTAGCTTGAAAGCAACATAAGTGCTCGATCGTTATAGAGGATAAGCCTGATGAAAGACCTCCGCGTTAGCACTAGACTAAATCAGTAAAGCCCTGTTGGATTTGACCTATCCAGTATCATGGCTAGTTCACTCCACCCACATGCTACTCCGGAGAGAAGCGTCTGGTGTGCTTTATTGAACAGATCGTGCGCTGATGAAACAATTTCGCTCGGTTGGCGAGATGCGCGCGGGGAGGCAGGCAGCACTACTTGCCCCAGTTGGCCATCAGATCACATGCACACACACACGCAGCACAACGCGCTATCATCTTCTTCCTCCTCCTTTCGATCGTTTTAACCCAACTCCTAAAGTTTGGCGAGATGTGCGACCGACTAGGAAGACTAGAGCTACCATTCCTAACCTTTTCCTATCTGTGCGTCTTCGGCGAGTCCTTACCGACGCCACCGATAGAGAGTCAATGGGGTGTTAATTGCTTATTATTAGTAGTAGCTCCACTCCACAAGTCCTGATACGGACAGTCGGACAGTGGCAGCAGTTGACTCGCGAGGACGGAAGATCCTTTTTTTGGGGTTCTCAATTGATTGATCCGAGACGGAAGAGATCCTGAAAGATATATGAGCCACAAATAGCCACAAATTGCCGGTGTTAATGCTCCACCTAGAGTTAGACGATTTTCTTTGGGAGCGACTAATTATTCATGTAAAATAAGTTAATTCTTAGTCAAACAATGTTACTAATTTTTTTTGCAACCTATTGTAACTCATGACTACCACAAATTAGAAAGCAATTCAATGGTGTAGGTTATCTTTCTCAGCTGCAAACCCATGTTGCAAGTAGTAAATCTTAATTGCAAACCTCGTGTACAACTGTGAAAATCTGCAAGCTACTCAGCTAGCACGAGTCACGATAACGGTTTAGAAGGTGACTGAGACGGTCGATTGAGAATTAGCAAACACCATTTTCTTTGACAGCTCCGGTGGTGAGTACGTCCTACTAGAATACTTATATATACTTGTATGCCTACGCAAGTCGCATAGACATTCTCAGATGCTTTACTTCTAGAGGCATGCTTCGGTACACCCCCTCCACCAAAATCACAAGGGAAATCTAGTCTTTTGTCATAAAATAGTCCTCAATCATGTTTTATTATTACGACCCCAAGTTTTGTGATTAAGGTTATTCTAATATGTTATAACTGCTATGTGTCTTGAATATGAGATTCAAAGGCAACCTCAAGAGAACATGTACAAGAATGAACAAACAAGTGTTCCAGTCTCGCCTCTAGAACTAGCTCATCTGTTCTTTGATGACCATGTTTTCATGATCATGAGTACTCGAAATACTGACAAAAGCGCGAGTAGATTGTTAAGAACAACAATGGTACTTAACCGACAAAGTTTTATCGGATATACTATGAGACGTCATTCCTTAATAGTACGATCCATGTATAATCTTATGAAACAAATCCTTAGACCATGAGAGTATCAAGAGATCTCATTCCAGAAGGTATGTATTCGTTACCATCAGAAGTCTACACCGTACAGGGAGGCGAGAAAGGTGGCAGTCATATATGTTGGAAAGAATGCCCGACGACTTGGTGACTCAAGAGTTGAAATTTCTCCTCCGGAATAAGTAGAGATATCCTCTGGGCCCATCTTGTTATTACGATATCACCCAAATTGTGTGGCCAAACATTTTTTTAATGTGAATTACAAGGACATCAGAACGAGAAAGAGGATGAAACCAAATCAAGGTTAACGACGTAGTAAGACTTGAATCACGGGGGGATACAAAAGTCTCACCTCCGGTATTCATAATAACGCGATGAAATGGGATTGGTACTATAAGATATCACAGATTCACAAAAGGCTACCCAATCACGAACTTAAACTATTAGGATGCCCCGGTCCCATTTTTAGTTATTGATCCGAAAGAGTGTCAAAATCATGCATGTGAGCGATTGGGCATGTCAGAGTCACACGCTGAAGTGTTATTTGTTCTTTATATTAATTGCTGCATTTGTTATATGGTATGTGGTTGAGAGAATGTTTGGAATAGTTCTAGCGACATCGAAATAGTTTCGGTGAAGTATCAGAGTTATTTCGGTGTTGTCGGAATATTTCCAGAGGTACACTGGAATTGATCCATCACTTGATATGAGAGAGACACATTATCGCAAGTGTTCCAGTGGCTTCAGAATGTTCCGAAGTGATCGAAAGAGATTCGGGAATTTTACATAATTGTTCTGGGAATTCCGTAAGAGAAAAATAGGGGTTCCAACCTTCATATGAAGTGTCAGAGGAGTGTTGGAGTGCCGGGAGACTAAGTGAACGCCCATCCATCCCAAGCTGGCCTCATGGGTCTCTATGGGACCCATGTAGATTGCCTCCCATATCATCAAGCCCCCCCGAGAGCACACATATAGGATCTGAACCAATTCCCTGGTCGGGAAGATAGGGTTTTCTACCTCTCAGGCGATCTGAGGCGATCGCCGGAGCAGGGTTCATCAATCCCACGTCCTGAACCTACGCCCCTCCCATCTGTGCGGTCTATTCGAGCTGATCAAGGGGTTGGCTCGTCCAACTGCCCGGCCTTGGTAGATCCGTGGTTAGGGTTGTGGAGTAGTTTTGGGGCATGGCGGCGGCACGAGAGAGGGGAGAGTCAAGTGGATCGGTGGAGTCTGCTGTGCCGGAACCTTCACTGGAGGATCTACTGAAGAGCTTGAATCTGAAAGGAGAAGATATTGATGGATTCTTCGTCGCTAAGGATGAGGTACAGTCTTTGAAAGAGGGAACGAAGTGGATGGCGGTGGTTCGTCTGCTGTCGTCAAAACCCTTTAGTGCGACATCTCTGAAGAAGACGATGCGCTTTGCTTGGGCACCAGCCCAGGAGGTTCGGTTTAGAGATCTGGAGGAGAATAAGTTCATAGTTCAGGCCAGTTGTTTGGGGGATTGGCAGAGGATCACGGAGCAGGGACCATGGATCTTCAGAGACTATGGTCTGCTGGTGGAGAAGTACGATGGCAGCTGCAAGGTGTCATCGGTGGAACTGAATAGGATTCATGCTTGGGTACAAATCCATGATGTTCCCGAGCTGTTTCGGAAGAAACCAATCATAGTTGGCCTTGCAGGCAATATTGGCGAGGTGATCTTGGTTGACATGAACAGTTCCAGAGAAGATGGAGGAAACTATGTTCGCGCCCGGGTTTGGCTTGACGTGAGGAAGAGCCTCACAAGGTTTGTATCCATCAAACCAGAAGGAGAAGCCCCGTTGATTATGAGAGTCAAGTATGAGAAAGTTCCACGGTATTGCTCTGTGTGCGGCTTTATTGGACATGTGAAGGAAGAATGTGGTACGGGGGAACACCTACCTAGTGAAGTGGGCTTTGGCAAATGGATGCTGGCTGATACGGCTTGGAATAGGGCACAGTTTCATGGGGACTCGGAGCCCCAGAGACAGTATAACTGGGCACCAAATCGGGATACCCAAGCACAGCCTGGGGGAAGGGATGGTGGTTTTGGAGGTGGTGGTCGAGGAGCCGCTGGACGGGGCCGTGGCCGCGATGGTGGTCGTGGCAGAGGCATGGCACCACCGGTGGATAACCGCAAGCGATCCTCTACGGAGGCAAGCCTGACTGAATGCAGCCCGATAAAGGGTGGTCAACCTCCTCTGCTCCTTACTTGGAAAGAACCAGGGGTGATCGAGACAAGTTCTTCTGTAAGTGTGCAACAGAAGCTCGACTTTGATGGGGAGAAGGAGCAGCACTATCCTCCACGGTCTGGCACCCCACCACCACCTCCGTCGGCAAGGGAGCAGAAAAGATCGAGGAAGAGCAACACCCCAAAGAAGAGCAAGAATGCAGCTGATATGGCGGGCTCCGGGAAGGAGTACCGCCCGGCGCAATGAGTACCTTCCTTTGGAACTGTCGTGGTCTCGGCAACGCTGCGACAGTTCATGAACTTCGCGACTTCGCGAAAGAGTTTGCCCCTGATATCCTTTGTGTAGTGGAAACACAAGTCCACAAAGCACGAGTGGAGTGTCTAGCGCAGTCATTAGGCTATGATAATGCTTTTGCTGTAAGTAGCTCTGGTCGGAGTGGCGGGCTAGGAGTTTTCTGGAATAATGAAATAAAGCTAGACTTTTTACCTTACTCTCAGTATCACATTGATGCTATTGTGCGTCCTCGTTCTGCGGATCCATGGCGTCTGACATGTGTTTATGGAGAGGCTCAGGTTAGTGAGCGTCACAAGACCTGGGATATGATACGGTTTATAAAATCTTCATCACACTTACCATGGCTATGCATGGGTGATTTTAATGAAGTACTCCTTAGGGAGGAGCACATGGGTGTTAATCCGAGGAGCAGCGCCCAAATCCAAGCCTTCAGAGACACAGTTGATATTTGTGGTTTGATGGATCTCGGTTTTGTGGGTAATGCCTGGACGTTTGAGAGGAAAGTTGCGGGAGGCACGTACTGCCGAGTTCGCCTTGATAGGGCCTTGGCCTCAGTTGATTGGAGCGCACGTTTCCCGCTGGCTACTCTCCAACACCTCACGGCATCAACCTCAGACCATTCCCCAATCCTGCTGAGGCATGAGCAACAACAAGTGGCAAACCAACAGCAGCAGAAGGTGTTTCGGTATGAGGCTATGTGGGAGTCTCACCAGGATTTTGGATCACTGATGGAGTCTGCGTGGCAATCTGAGGAATGCATGTCTATGCATGGCCTTGAACGAAAGCTGCAGAGCCTCTCGAGATCCTTGACGAAGTGGGGACAGGATACCTTCGGACACGTCGGAAGGGAGATCAAGAAATTAAAGCGCGATCTGGAGGACCTGCGAAGACTTCCGGACCGTATTGGACCATCTTATGAAGAGATTAAGATAGTGGAACGTTTGGTGGAGCTACAGCATAGGGAAGAGACAATGTGGCGTCAAAGATCCCGTATTCGCTGGTTAGCCGAGGGAGATCGGAACACACGCTTCTTTCACCTACGTGCTAGCAAGAGGAAGAAAAGAAATAAAATCGAGCAGCTTACACGAGCAGATGGTTCAGTTACGGAGGACCATGTTGAGATGTGTTTGCTGATCCGAGATTTCTATCGTGTCCTGTATGCCACCGAAGGAACCTCTGGCATGGATGAAGTGCTGGACTCGGTGGAGGTGTCAGTGACAAGAGAAATGAATGAGAAGCTAATTGCCCCTTTTGGAGAGGCGGAGGTGAAGTCCGCTCTCTTTCAGATGTACCCTATGAAGGCCCCAGGTCCGGATGGGTTTCCCGCACACTTCTTCCAAAAACACTGGGATCTGTGTGGTTTAGAAGTTACAAACGCAGTTCCGAGGATTCTCCGAGGAGAAGACACTCCTGATGGGATAAATAAAACTTTCGTGGTATTGATCCCAAAAGTGGCAAGTCCAACAGAGCTTGAGCAGTTCCGCCCAATTAGTTTATGCAATGTCATCTACAAAATTGCATCAAAAGTTCTGGCAAATAGGCTAAAAGTCATTTTACCAGAGATTATATCCGAGGAGCAGTCCGCATTTGTTCCTGGGAGACAAATCACGGATAATATAATTACTGCTTATGAATGTCTTCACTTTGTGAAGAGGAACGGGGCAAAGAGAAATCAGCATTGTGCCCTCAAGTTGGATATGCGGAAGGCATATGACCGGGTCGAGTGGCCTTATCTCAGGGCCATTATGCTACGCATGGGTTTTCACATACGTTGGGTGGATCTGATTATGAAGCTTGTCAGTTCAGTCTCGTTCTCAGTTCTGTTCAACGGTACGCCTTTGGATGAATTTCGGCCAACGAGAGGCTTGCGCCAGGGTGACCCCATATCCCCTTACTTGTTTTTGCTAGCAGCAGAGGGCCTCTCTGGCCTCCTTAAAAAAAGTCGTCAGTCAGCTTCCTTACAGGGCATCAAGGTGGCCACCACAGCTCCTGCGGTAAACCACCTCCTCTTCGCTGATGATAGCCTGCTCTTTGTAAAAGCTTGTGAAGAGGGAGCGAGAGAAGTTTCTGATCTGCTTGACAAGTACTGTAATGCATCAGGTCAGAGAGTGAATTTGGACAAGTCCTCAGTTTTCTTCAGTAAGGGCTGCCCAGAGAACCTGAGACAGATCATCAAGGTGACGCTTCAGGTACCTAATGAGACCCTGAACGAGAAGTATCTCGGAATGCCGTCAGATATTGGCAAGTCCAGGAATGGGGCATTTAAACATATCAAGGATCGGGTTTGGAAACATGTTCAAGGATGGTTGGAGAAACTCCTTGCATCAGGGGGTAAGGATGTTCTCATTAAATCAGTGGCGCAGGCTATTCCAACTTTCTCGATGTCTTGTTTCAGATTACCAAGAGGCCTCTGTCAATCGATTAATGCCATGCTACGAGGTTTTTGGTGGGGCAGCAAGGACGGGAAGAGGAAGACAGCTTGGGTCTCCTGGGAGACGATGTGTACACCTAAGTTTGCTGGTGGGCTGGGCTTCCGTGACATCGAGCTGTTTAATCTAGCGATGCTAGCAAAGCAAGCCTGGAGGATCTTGCAGAACCCGGACACGCTCAGTTCCAGGGTTCTCAAGGCGGTGTACTTCCCTGCGACAAATTTCCTTGAAGCAACACTGGGCTCATCCCCCTCTCAGATTTGGAGAGCCATAGTGGAGGGAAGGGATGTGATGGCTCAGGGGCTAATCAAAAGGATAGGCACGGGGGAATCAACTAATGCATGGAATGATAATTGGCTCCCGCGTGATTTCATGCTTCGCCCTTTGGCGTGTCTGAAGGGCGACCCACCTATGCTTGTGTCTTCGTTTATTGATGCATCATCGGCAACATCGAGAAGGGATCTTCTTGAGGAGTACTTCTTACCAATGGATTGTGATATTATTCGGGCTATACCGCTTAGCACAAAGAGGTTGGCCGATTGCTGGTCATGGCATTATGAGAAGACTGGGGTTCTGTCAGTCCGCTCAGTTTATCGCATGTTAGTGCAAACGAAGAAGAGAAGAGAAGATTGGCTGGAGAGTAGACTAGCTGCTTCTAATTCAGCCAAGGAAGGTAAACTCTGGCAACAGTTATGGAAAATACAGGTTCCATCCAAGCTGCGAATTTTCCTCTGGCGCCTTGCTCATCAATCGTTGCCAACGGGGGATGTGCGCCACCACCGCCATATGGCTGATACAAACGCTTGCTCCATCTGTGGAGAAGCGGATTCATGGAGGCATTCACTTCTGAGCTGCACAATGGCACGATGTGTCTGGGCGCTTATGGATGAATCTGTGACAGAACATATGTGCCGATCGGAAGAACCCTCGGCTAAGCAATGGATTTTCTTGATGATGGAGTCCCTATCGAAGGAGGATTTTGCGAGGATCTCGGTTACCCTCTGGGAGATTTGGCATGCAAGAAGGAAATTCATTTTTGATGATGAATTCCAGAGTCCGCTCTCCACATTTGCCTTCATTGAAAGCTATTTACGGGATCTGTCGATCTCTGGAGCTGTGCGGTCGAAGGAAAAGGGTGTGCCTACTAGTCACCCGAAGTGTATTCCCCCGCCACCGGGGTATGAGAAGATCAACGTGGATGCTGCGATCTCCAGAACAGGTTCTGGTGGTGCAGTTGGTGCAGTGTGTCGTTCAGCGGAAGAGATCTTCCTTGGGGCGACGACATTGACTGTGGATGGAATCTCTGATCCAACTATCATGGAGGCGCTCGCGTGTCGGGAGGCGCTGGCCCTAGCAGCAGACTTAAACCTGCAGAAGTTTGTCGTGGCAACTGACTGTCTCTGCGTGGTTAAGAGCATGGAGCAGCCCTTCAGTGGAACATACGGTATGATCATTGAAGAAATAAAACTGACGGCGAGAAACTTCACTCATGCGGCCTTCAAGCATGAGAATCGTCGCTCAAATACTGAAGCACATTTGATGGCTCGTAGTGCAGTAGCTAGTAGTCTTGGACGTCAGGCTTGGTTCCTTCAACCCCCTGGCGATCTTTGTATTCCTTTAAACATTGCTGAGTAATAAAAGCCATTGAATTCTCAAAAAAAAAAAAAATCAAGCCCCCCCGAGGTCAGCCCTCATAAGGCTGGTGGCATGGGCCTCTCCAGGGCCCATGTTGGGGCGCTTAGGGCCCCAAGGGGCCTCCTGAAGACAACCCACATGGGCAGCCGACCTAGGGCAACCCTAGTTCGGTGGGGAGGCGGTTGGGGTGTCCTATGGTTTCCCCTAGGGCCAACGACCGGGGGTGGGGGCGGCCTTGAGACCCCATATAAAGAGGAGTCCCTCCTCTCTCTCAATAGACAACAACTTCTACCCTTTGATGGTTGGCTCTCTCCTCTCTCCCTCTCATGCGTAGAGCCTCTCCCTTCGTGGAGGTTCTCTCGTGTGAAGGTTCTCCACATACACTTCTATCTAAGATATTATTTTGGTACGATTTGGTCCGTGATGACAAAGTTCTGCTGGAACAGAGAGCATTGAAGCCTGCAACGCTGCAGAGGGATCATGCGTTCGACCCTAATTAAAGGAATAAGAAGGCAGAGTCCTATCCGCAGATGACTTTGGATCTTCGTCAAGTGGGTGAAGCTCTGCCCACCGAGTCTTCCACAACACTCCCATTGAGTCCCAAACCTGATCGTGTTCTTCATCAACTTCGTCATCGAGTCTTCCGCGATCCTCTCGGTGAGTATAAGTTGATCCTCCTCACGGTTCATATTAAAACATAGATAGATCTTGCGTGATCGTGTTAGGTATTTTTTTGTTTTACATACAGAATCCCTTTCAATACTTTCCACCTTTTAACTTTGGAACGACCTAATTCTCTAGGGATATGACCAAAAACTAAAGTTTCACTAAAGATGCCACCACTATTACTATAAATACCCCACAATATTTTCATGCATATTCGCCACAACATCAGACAATCATTTCAGTAAATTCAAAGAAGCATAGAAAAAATTATACGGACTAAATATTCTACCAAGAATTATGAGAAAGACCCAGGTATACTTTGCAAATTTCGATCGACGGTCCAGGACTGCAGGGTACACGCTTGTCCTTGTCCTGAGTCAATTTCAACTATCCTGGGAAATCAAGAAAAATTCAAGTCTTTAGAGAACTAAGTAACCTCAAATACGAAACAAGCAGTGTTACCTGATTTTTATTCTCTCGCTCCTCTGTGGAGAAGGAAGAGGGGGTAGTGTGGATGGCCAAGGGAGTTCAGAATATTCGTACAATCAAGCTTCTCGGTATGGATGGCACATGCATGAATTAAGGGAGGGCTAGAGGGAGCCCAATAAAGGTAGTAGTGTCCATAGCCGTGTCAGCGGCGAAGTAGAGGGAGAGCTTTTTGGCTTTGGATCTTGGCGAGAAAGCTGCCGAGGAAAGAACAGAGGCGACCGTCTTGACTATCTGGTAGAATCCCAGAAAATGCGAACTCGACACATCAATGCCACCACTTCTGGTTCAGGGACGCACAAGGCGGAGGCAGTCTGCTCCCTCGACTATTGGTGGGCATGAGGAGCAATTCGCAGCAGCCTAGTTGCGTCGGTGAAGTGTACTAGATATGGGTAGTTCCCCTACCCATAACCCATGCATAAAAATAGGACTCCACCTAGGTCGTGTTCATACGATCCACCTCGTCGATGTTCCGCCTCGTTCACCTCACTATTTAGAAGATGAAGATGAGCATGTGATGATCTTAGCTGCGCCGTGGAAGAAGGAATAAGGCCATGTATAATGGTACCGACGGCATGTCTTCTCTTAGCACTCCACATCGTCTAGAGAAGGCAAAAGATATAAGTCATACAATGCATCATCTCTTATTGTCATATAGTCTTCTCTTATTTTATAGTAGGTAAATAGGTTGCTAATGTCAGATAAAATAGTCTTCTCTTATTTTCTAGGACATGACCTCTTAGCTAGAGAAGCCAACCTTCTTTTTCTCCATTCCCTCTTCTCCAACTTAGCGAAAATCTATGTGTCAGCTCAAAGAGAAGGCTGACATTATCTCATTGTACATTCCCTAGTGGGTTGGAAAGAAGTATTTGCACGGGAGGAGGAAACAAATCAAGATGAAGTATTATAGGTAGCACACGATCCGGTGTTTTTTCCAGCCTTCACGGAAGAAACAGATGGGTTGTTTCACGAGGAAGCTTGCAAATCAGGGTAATCAGACATGTACAACCGAATCGATGTATACGAGAATAGGGCGTGGGGTAGCATTTGATATATAGTTGTGTACAAGTTTGACATCGCAGGTTTCATTTTAATAGTAAAAATTAATAGTAAATATTTACATTTTTAATTAATAGTAAGATTTCTGTAATCCAAAACTTAACCCACTGTAAAGACGAGGGCACGAGCCAGCTTCCAAAGCCCACAGGCAACAAAAGGCCAGCCAAACATGCACAAGGCATTAGCCCAGCCAGTACCACTAGCCCACGACATAAACGCCAAGATGAGTAGGGATGTAAATGGTACGGATAATTTCCGCTTCGAATTCGCATCCGTATCCGTTTTTGAGGATATGGTATGCATTTTTAGAAATCCGCCGGATATGGATACGGATGCGGATAGTGATCAAGCGGATATCCGACGGATACGGTAGAGGATATGGTATTGATACTATCCGACGGATACGGATTATCCGCCATTTTTTGCAGATTATCCGAGGTCCACAAAGAGGATAATCCGAAAAAACTAGCCCAACCCTAAATATTTAGATAATATATTTAGTTCTTCGGCCAAACTATGTATTCTATTAGCACACAATTTGCTTTGTTGTACGAACAAGTGTGTACATTTAGCTATAGTCTATAATTACAAACATATTTTACATAAAAAAACATACTTCTATTTTTTATATGTATATTTTTTTAATAATCCGCATCCGATCCGAGTCCGGTCCGAATCCGCTCCATATCCGTAATCCGATATAATCCGCATCCGACCATTATCCGCTCCGATCCAAATCCGTTACAAAAATATGATAAAGGATATGGTAAGAGCAATATCCGATCCGATCCGATCCGTTTACATCCTAAAGATGAGTAACCAAATCGGCCTTTTCCCTAACAAAAAGAAACCATATCGGCCGGCCGGCCAAATCGACTGAGAAATCTCAGCAGCGCCGCTGACCGTGGCCGCCGCCCGTACCCTCCTACTCTCACCTCGTCCGCCGCCCGTACCCTCCTACTCACCTCGTCCGCCGTCGACCCGGACCAACTCTACTACGTGCCATTTCTCACCACCGGGGACATTTCCATTCCCTCCTCTGCTTCCTCTCACCTCCACCTCCTCACCTTGCGGTGCTCCTCGCCACGAAGCGCTCCGCCATGGCACCTTCATATGTGAGTTCAATTATTTTATAGTAGATAACTCCATTTTGTTATGCGTTCCTTTTCCAATTTCAACTCAAGGAATTTGGCCAATCAAACATGCGTTGGATTTAACTTTTAGGCGACTCTGCTACATAGAAGGTCTACATAGAAGGATTAGAAGAAAAATAGAAAAGTAAAGAACTGTGTTCTGGTTGAATTGGGCGGATAGGTAGTATTATTACCTCAGTATATCCCAAATTGATACTTTGTATTGTGGGCATGTTTTCATTATCAGCAATAAGCCATTAACAAGCATTGTACATTGTTAAGTACAGCGAAGCTTGGAGTGAAGAATAACAAAGAGAAGAGAAGAAAGGAAAATTTAAGAGATATATATAAATGTAAATGTGAGTTCCAGCAAAGAGTAACAGCAACGAACTCTGTACATTTCGAACTTAGAGATGGATGTTAGATGTCTCTTCCGGCGCATGATATCTTTTGTAGTGAGTCACTGACGGTGATGTAGCCTGCAAGTGTGGTGATTTGAAATTTTACAACATTGAGGCATTGTTGCTAAATTGTGAATTTTTTCTTTGTTTTTTCCACACGAAGCATAGCTCCGGGTTCCACCATCAAAAGATAAGGGAACAACATATCCCAGTACTAGCCCAAAAGATCCCAAAGAAACATCAAAAGAAAAAGAAAATAAACGAGTGCAGTCGAAGCCTGACATTCCTCACGTTATAATTCCTAGATAGGTCAAGGAAAGCACCCAACAGGGTAAACCGAAACCTGATGAGTTATAGGTTCTGCAACCAGCATCCCATAAACAAGTCTGACAAGCAACAAAGTAAACACTGTCAGCATCTAGCAAGTAAAACCAGCACTCGCCTAAGCTTCCTGGTCATCTGCCACCGAGCTCGGAAGATCCTCAATTCTCGTTGTCGGTGATGAAGATACTCCTTGTCTTTACCCTTAACCACACACAATCTCAACAACGCATCAGTATAGTGAAATTATAAGCTATAATACTCTTTGCCTAAAATCTGGATGTGTGGTTGCTCATGATACCATCTCTAAAGGCTATGGTAGTGCCATTGTTTATTTTCCGTAGGTCTAGAGTGCACCAAATTCTTTCGAGAGAATTCTTCTTAGCAGAAGCTCCCATAATACATGATTATACATTTATTATAAGAGGAGACATACTTACAAGGGCAGTGTACGGCTCAGATTATAGACACTTGATGCTGATTTTTTTGTTAGTGCTAACATTTACATGTGGTAGGTTTGCTCATATTATTACCATGCTTTTTTCGTATATTTGGTAGGGTGTTCATCTTGATGGCCACGGCAGATGGGCTTTATTTTTCTGCTTGAATCCTTTTGCTTTCCTCTGAGATATGATTCTCTTAGCTTTTCTCCTCTTGTTGCTCTTTTTCCCCCTGAATTTTTATTGTGGTTGCTCATGATGTTATCGCATAGAGCTATGATAGTTACATTGGATGCTGCAGAGATCCAGAGTATACAAACTTCTTTTGATGGAAAAAGTTGTAGTAGTGGCTCCCATAGAACATATCAAAGGGCAGTTCACTCCCAACGCTGGTTCAGTACTGTGCACTTTGGGAGAGGTTAAACCAAATTAATCTGGAAGTTTAGCAGAAATAGCATTTTTCATACAGACCAGCATATGCTGCGATGTTCTATGGACAGGTGCTATCCCTGGAGGCACGTGTAATCTGGTCTTCTCAGGCGTTACTCTCTGAAAAAGAACATGCTTGGCTAGCTATACACCCGTTGTTGGACATCTGATCGCCTTGCTCGCCGAGATCTGCAACACTAGCCTGACTCTTGCCTTTGCTCTCAAGAGCCTAAAACCATTCAGCACCTAATGATCGCTTGCTGATATGCGCGCGAAGTTTGGTTCAAAACCCTGAGCGAGGACAACCTGCGGATCCTAACACCTAATTCAGACTGTTCCATACAGGAGTGGTGGAAAAAAGCAAGTGCTTCAACTCCCCTTGCTGACAGGAAGAGTTTTTGCACAACAGTGACAGTTGGAATGTGGCATATCTGTTTGGATCGAAATAGCAGGAATTTTGAAAATGACGCTCATTTGCAGCAGGTGATTGTGCGTAAAATCAGGGAGGAGTTTCTGCCACTCAGACAGGGTCGTATAGTCAGGACGGAGAGATGAATCAAGTAGTGTTTTTTTTCCTTGTTGTTAGGTGGTCACATGACTGACACATCGTGGTCTGGATTCCTTGTAAATATAAAACTCTTTCCAATCTTACTGAAAGCGCAATTGAGTGTTCTGGAAGAAAAATAATTATTTATTATGAAAGTAAGTATTTATAGGGATAGGGATTGTCCAAAGAGGAGACATTAAAATGAAGTAGGGCTTAGAGCATACAAAATTGATGCTTAATTTACTTTGTTAGCACTAAGGATAACATATGATAGGTTTTCTCATATTACTACCATGTCTTTTTTCCTTTCTTTGGCAGGGCGCTTATTTTCATGGCCACGGAAAATGAACTTTATTTTGGTGCTCGAGTCTCTGTCTTTCCTCTCATGTATGATTCACTTTGCTAGCTTTTGTACTTATGTTTCTCTTCGCGTTTTTTAGATTTTGGATGTGGTTGCTCATGATGTTATCTCTTGGGGCTATGATATTTCAAATTGGATGCTGCAGAGTCCAGAGTATACAGACTCTTCTTTTGATGGAAATGGCTGTAGTAGTGGCTTGGGTCTTTTTCTTTCCTCTCAGGTACGATTCACTTAGTTTTTTTTCCTTTTGTTTCTCTTTGCTTTTTCTAAATTTTGGATGTGTATGTGCTGCTCATGCTGGTATCTCTTAGGGATATGATAGTTACATTGTTGATTCTGCATAGGTCTAGAGTTTACACACTTCTTTTGAGTGGAATAAAAAAACAGAGAATCCGTTAGTACATAATTATTTGTTAATAGCTAAATGTTCGCGCGTTGCTACAGAGTGACAGGAAAAAAAACTAGCACATAATTTGTCAAATGAGTATGATTTACTTGGATGGATTGCTCAGTTCATGTGTGTCATCGCTCCACTTTGTTGCAACACAACTTTTTTTTTTCTTCAACACTAATACATCTTCAGTTATTCCCGTGGTGTGGTCAGCTATATAAAAGAAAATTACCATTTTCTTCTCCGCTGTAATAGACTGATGTATGCATTCCACAGACGCAGTCAAATTCATAGAGGCAAATGGGATTATGGATGCGGCACAAAATTTGAAATAAACTTAATCTAAGATATAATTCTTTCTTAAACAAATTTATGAACCCAATTACAATAATATAAGGAAATTATTTAGTAACTTAGTGGCTCTAGTAGCAAGTAATACATAAATACATTCACGTATGTGGTATCAGGGTCCTAGTGGAACTCATTACATCTTAATCCACCATTCAAGGAGGTGATTAGCCCCTAATCTACTAAGATGAGCAAAAATTTCTACTAACTAATTCTAGCAAACGAGCACTATGGTGGTTAGTTATGCATTGCACATGCCAGATTTGTTAGTCAACTTAACCACTACACTTAACATCAGACCATAGAGGTTCAGTGCCTAGATTTATCTGAACAACTCATGACTCTTCAGTAAACACGAATGCAGGATTGCAAGGGAACAAAAAGAGAGGGGGGATTAAGATAATATCTCATGCCACTGTTTTGTTCCTGGTCTGCCAACAAAAATAGGGTTCTGCTCGTCCTGGGTTTAATTCCTTGAGACCAACAAGTAGAGCCAACAATTGTGAAGCCGACTCAAGTGCGTACGGAATCAAGGTACGAAAGGAAAGCAACAGGTAAACCGAGCCATTCTTGTGATAGAGGTTTCTTGGCTATTATTTTTGTCAAAACCGTCGCCTTTCCTGCCGTCCTTCGCGTGCCTTGCTTTTTTCAATGAAATCATGCTGATTGGTTGCTGGAACATTTGGAACCATAAGAATGACATCATCTTTGAGGGGGGAAGCATTATGCCTTGCTGAATGTAGAGCTTTCAAACACTTTGGGCATCAAGATGCAAAGAACTAAACTGAGATTTTTTTTTTTTTTTTGAGAAACACAGTACAAACGCAGGCACTCACATACACGCGCATACACTCACCCCTATGAACGCACACACGCACACCCTACCCCTATGAGCACCTCCGGAAGACCGAGCCGGCAGATTGGATCTTGAAATTGACGAAGTCACTACAGGCGCCTCGCTGTCGACGGGAACGTCGCCTCCCACTGAAAGAATATTCCGCCTTTATGAGACACACAAATGTCAAACCTGGGGTTTGAACTCTGGTGGGCTGGGGGTACAACCATCCTCCTAACCACCCAACCTCAGGTTGGAATGCAAGAATGGCTTGACTCGTTGTAATTTCGTTTTTTTTTACTTTGCAAACTCTGTTACAGGGTTTGTATTGAGAGGAGAAATTAAACTGAAGTAGGGCTCAGAGTATACAAACTTGATGCTTAATTGTGCTGATTGTGGCACAAGCTCTCTGGTATCCTCATGCTGCTAGTCCGATGGCAATGGAAGCTCTGGCTATCCGTGGTGCCGTTCAGTTGGCGGACGAGAGGGGTTATCACCTAGTTGAAATTGAATCTAATGCTCAAGAGGTGGTTAAGTTAATGAAGGAACCTGTGATTGCAGATCTGAAATTGCCAGTATAACTCAGGAGGTAAAAGAGCTTATTGCTTTCTTCACTAGTTTTAGCATCAGTTACATATCTAGATATGCTAATGTAGCAGCCCATCGGCGTGCTAGTAGGCCTACTGCTGAAAAAGGAGATGTCTATGGGTAAATTATAAACCATAGTTCATTGCAGATGTTACTGAGAACGATTGTATCAGTCCGAGTAATATAAAGCTCTTTGATCGCAATTTTTTTTCTAGCACTTACAACAAGAAATCAGGTTTTCGCATACCATTACTTTTGTGCTTGAGTCTTTCGCTTGATTTATTTGGTAGCATTCTTATTTTGATGGTCACTGCAGATCCGCTTTACTTTTGTGCTTGAGTCTTTTGCTTTCCTAGGTATGGTTCACTCAGCTTTCCTCCTTTTGTTGCTTTTTGGTTTTCCTAAATTTTGGGTGTGTGGCTCACGACGTTATCTCTTAGGGCTATGGTATTATCATTATTGATGCGGCACAGGTTATATTCAAACTTCTTTTGAGGGTAAAAAAGTTGTAATATAGGCTTTAATGAGGGGCCATACAATGAGGAGAAATTAAAGTGAAGGATCCAAGATGGAAAAAATATTTCATAGGGAGCTTATTTTGACGGAATGCATGGATAAAGTGTGGTTGGATGCTTGGGTGCTAAGGTAGCGGGTTACCCATCAACAAAGGGATTCCTTGCTCCTTTTGTTGCTTATATAAGAACATGTCTCCAGTCTCACCCCCGCAAAAACTCACCACCATGGCTTCTCCTGTTAAGCGGGCTACCCATCAACAAAGGGATTCCTTGCTCCCTTTGTTGCTTTTATAAGAACATGTCTCCAATCTCAACCCCGCAAGAACTCACCACCATGGCTACTCCTCTTAAGTTCGTTACTACTGGCTCTCTCTTCCAGGTATTGCAGACATTATCTCATCACATTTCAGCAGTCACCTCCATCATCTGCTTACTTCTTCCATTTTTTTTGCTCACATCACGACAGTTCTAGGGAAGGAATAGCTGTGAGCTCATCTGCCTCTCCTCACCATTGTTCCTCACGAAGTGCACTTGTTGGCTGTGACTGCAATTTCTCACTTATACACGCACATCTGAAGGTTTTTTGCTAGCTATTAGTAAAGGCTCATCATCTGGCTGGTAGTGAAAGATAAAAACATTTTCCCTTGCAATTTATTTGTTAATTAGTGTCCAGGGCTCATCTTGTGGTTCCTTATATAGTCATAACTTTTTCCTCGTCTGAAGTCTGAGCTGATGATTTAGCCTATATGTTTTCTCTGTTTATTGCGCTACAACAGTTCCTAGATATTCATAGGTGCAGCAGCTTTTAGTATATCGATTGATTCTATAAATCTATAATAGTAATGCATCATGCCACCGTTCATATTTTTCTGAAATGTATTATTATTGTTTCATAGTATTGCCATTTCTATTTCCACACGATCCCGAACTGGACTCCACTACCACTAAAAATTATAACGAAAGCAACAATGCAACATATATCATGCAGGAATGCAAGTTCCAAGTTCTATGCAAACAAGAATCAAAAGGACTGACTAGGGGCTTTGCTGATCACTAACCATTGGCTGCTTAGTTGAGACATATTTCTTATTCCTTCAGCAAAAGCTTTACTAGCTCAAACTGAAAGTGGTGTCCTCAATTCCTTCAAACACCACAGACCCTCAAATGGCCCAATAGATTCATAATCCCTAAAAATCAGTTTTGAGCCTTGCAGATATTTCCAAATAATCACATACCTCAATTTCTTCAGATTTTTAGCACCTTGTGTAAACCAGACAATCTGTGTCTTCAAGAATCTATGTTTTTAGCTTTAGAAAATGCCAAATAGATTTGTGTAGCCCTGCATGGCGGTCAAAGTTCAAAACTTGATGTTGAATAACTCCCCAAGCGAATGTGGAATAACCTTATTAGCAAGGTTTGATAAATCCAAGCTGAAGATGATACCTTGCATTCTTCTAGGACAGAAAACCAAACGGTTGGCATACTTGAGTCAAAACACAGAATGTGATTCTAGCCGTAGATGTATCTATGCTTAATGTAAGGTCGTCATGGCATTTGTGCACCCCAATTCGCAGAGAACCTGATCCCGTCGGTACCACTCCATGAGTACAATCATAAACTATGATGAAATTTGTCTTTCTAGATCAGAAAAATGCTAGCTCAAGCACAAGTTCATGCATTCCAAAATATTCAATCTTATTGAAGACTTTTCTCAATCTAACACTGACCACGTTTCATCTAGCGAGCTATATAACATAACTTTTAGCAACATTTTCTAAGCTGCACATTCCTCTTTGTTCGACGAACCCTATATAGATCCATAATTTGATCAAATAATCTACTTCGATAACTAAAATTTTCTGCAAATATAGGATAAAACAGGAAAATAACTTTCAAATAGTTTTGCATTTACATTATCTTAAATTCAGAATCTTCTCCACATGATTAAAGTTATCGTGATTGTGCAGCTCCTCGATAAGCAAATTCTCAAATAGCTTCCACTCTGCGACACTATTTGTTTTAAGGGACAATATGCTCGCTATTGCCACAAGATCAAGCGTTAAACCATCACATTTTTCCACTATGTCTTCAACATACCAAAATGTAACTCTGGAGGTCAGATGTGATTTTCAGTTTTCGGAAATGTCTTCCTACAAGTTAGTTACATTGCATCGTGGTGATGTAATGGTTGTACCCTTAAAACACAACAATCACCTGGTATTGATGCAACTTTCTCAGTTTCGTTGTGGTTATTACTTTGCTTCCCATGACATTATCAATAAGAACCCTTTCATTTTCGATAGATCTAGACATCATCCAATATGATCAAGTATATCTTTTTATCAAGTATTTAAAAAAGATATAATCGACATATTGGATGATGTCTAGATCTTTAAAAAAGGCTCTTATTGATAATGGCTTGGAAATCGGAGTAATAACCACAACAAAAACTGATGAAGTTACTTCAATATCTGATGATGGTTGTATTTTAAGAGCAGATCCATTATATCAGCATGATGAATGCAAACTAATTTGTAGGAAGTCATTTCCGAAAACTTAAAATCACATTTGCCTTCCAAAGTCACATATGTATGGTAAAGTCATAGTGAAAAAATGTAATGGTTTGCCGCTTGCTCTTACGGAAATATGGAGCATATTGTCGATTAAAACGATGTCCTAGGGTGGAAGCTATTAGAGGAATTTTCTTATCGGAAAGTTGCATTTTTTTTTGATAAAGGATGCTTTATTACTTTTGGGAAAGCAATTACATCCAATCATGTGGATAAGTTGCATACTAATGACATATTCAATCATGTGGATAAGATTCTAATTTAAGATAAATGTATGTGTGAAACAATTTGAAAAGTTATATCTTGTATCGTGCTATATTTACAAAACCTTGCTATTGAAGTAGATTGCATGATCAAGTTATGGATCTCTAAAGGGTTTGTTGAACAAAGAGGAACGTGCAACTTATAAGATGTTGCCAAAATTTATCTTATAGAGCTTGTTAGACAAAATATGTTTCGTGTTCAAGTGAGAAACATATTTGATAATATTGAGAAAAAAAAATTGGAATGCATGATCTATGATCTTGTGGGCGAGCTAGCCATTTTTCGATCTAGAAAGAAGGGTTTCAACACAGATTATGGCTGCACTCTCGGAGTGGTACTTACGGGATTAGGTTCTCGTCGAACTGGAGTGCACAAATGCAATTACAATCTTACATCAAGCATAGATACATCCAAGGCTTGTACCCGTCCTATGCTTTGGCTCACGTATGTTGGCCCTCTGTACCAGAAGAATGCAAGTACGTTGTCGTGTAGGACTTATCAAACCTTATTATCAAGTTTATTCCGCATTCTCTTGGGGAACTATCCGGCCAACGGCACAGGTTTTGAACTTCTACCGATTTGAAGAAACTACCAAAATCTATTAGGGATCTTCAGAAGTTAGAAAACATTGGATATTGGAGACATCGACCATCTGTTTTACCACAAGGCGCTGAAAAAGGCTAAAGAAGTCGAAGCGCGTGATTGTGTGGAAAATCTGGATGGTTCTGAATTGACTTTTAGGAGTTTGAATTCATTGAGCTGTTTGAGGGTTGATGGTGTTTGAAGAAATCAAGGACATTACGGTCAGCTCAATCTAGTAGAGTTTATGTTGAGAAATAGGAGATTGTCTCGATTAAGCAACCTTATGATTAGTGAGGTAAGATATCGTGCATAGTGTGGGCAGCTCTCCGACTCATTATCAAAGATGATGCTGCAACTTCAGGGTTTGGACTTTGGAGTGACGAGGAGATGGCCGTGTCAACTAGAAATGTTATACAGTAGGTGATTTTTAGTACTCCAGCACTTATACAAATATATTTTTATATTATTATGCAGAAAAAATTTACACACTTTTTATGAGATGCAGAGAACCTGAAGACTTTTACAAGCCACGCGAGAAAATGCGAGCTTAATACTGTTGCAAGGTGCTGAACAGGTCCATGCAAAAAAAAAGTGCTGAACGGTCATCCAAAACGGTGGGCCCAAGACATGCATATTTGTGAGCAGGCCAAGCCTACCAGCCATGCAATCAATCGGATGAGCCAGGGCTGGCTAGGAATACCAGCGACTCGTAAGAAGGACTACCTTCACAGTTCACACTCCAGCGGCAAAAGTGAAGAGCGCCTGCGTCGCATGCAGCGCATCACCATTCGGTGACCCGTGACCCGTGGGCTGGGCTAGCTTCCATTCGGTGTTCAGCGGGTGCCCTCATCTGTGCTGCACATCCCCTCAAAAATATCTCCTCGACAAATAGTCCGCTTAATCAATCTCAAAATTGGTCGGTCCAGTTTCTTCAATATCTATCTCTACACTACTTAAAAAGGAGGAACATGTTCCTTATTCTGCCTACCCCTCAATACGTCAAGTTTTGGTCGTCACCTCTTTCCACGGATGGCCAACATGGGCCCGTCCTCGATTCATCTCTCCCGCAAACCTCGCCTCCCTCCGGAAAAACAGCGTCATCAACGCCTCCTCAGTCAATCCACCTAGCACGCCTACACAGCGCCCGCCGCCCTTCCCATCGGCACACCGCCCCGGCTCCCTTGTCAACGCTCCGCAGGATTGCGGCTGAGGCGGGCGAGGATCTGGCTCCGGAGGAGGATGACGGACTCTCGTGTACACCTTCGTCCTTTGCCGCCACCGCCACCGCCTCCGCGGCCCACCGCCGCCTGGTCCACCCACCCCCGCACGCTCACCACCAACGCCGCCCGCTGCCCACCAGCGCTTCGCCCTGCCACAGCCCGCACAACCTCGCCCCACCGCTTCCGCCCATCTACGCCTGGCCCAGATCGTCACCATCGCGCGCGGACGGCCGGTCCGGGGACCCGAGAGCGGATTCGAAGGTTGACCCGCTCTCTCCCCCTTGCACCACTCGACATGGCGGCGCTCGAGCCCGAGACTCCCGCAGATACCACTGCAAATCGCGCATCCGGCAGCGCGCCGCGTGGCGTCATCCTTGGGCGAACGCTAGCACTCGGGCAGTTCGCATGCCGACGAAGAGGCCGCCTGGAGCGAGCCCACTGAGGGCTCTAGTGGAGGTCGACGGATTTGTCTGCTTGCTCGCTCACCTCTACCAATTCGATCCCCATTCAATCCTCGATTTTTTTATCCTCAATTCATGTCGCTGCCGATGGTCGCCGCCAGAAGTTATTCTTTGCCGCTAATCTTATGCTCGCGGACCTCCTTTGCCCCAGGCTCCCATCCTAACCACGGACTGGTTGGATTTAATTTGGGTTCCTATCAATGTCTTCATCGTTCCCAGGTACAGATAAATCCCCTATTTTTCAGTTCTTTTTTCTTGTCGTCTGGAGCTGCCTGCTTTTTGATTTCATTCTTAGGAAGCCGTCTTGCAGCCCAACTAGGAGCCATAATCCTCCACTCCACTTGCAATTTGGTTCATCTAGATGAAACAGTTTCGGTGCATTCCTATGCCATGCGTGTATCTCCATTTGCACTACTAATTATTGGATGTGAGTTCATATGCATTTCTTTCTTTTCACATAATCAATCAACATCAAGTTGCTTTTTTTGCAACTGGTGCATTCACCCTTGGTTTTTATCTGACCCTACTTTTTTTGGGCTTTTTGGCATCGAATATCAAAAGTTTTTGTGTTGAGGGGCTGTAATCGTAGATGCAAAAGAGGAAACTCTGGAGCAGGATTGTGTATGTTGCTTGTCAGATCATAATTTTTATGACATATAATATTTTTCACATTTTAACAAGGCATGTTCTTGTATTTTCTACTATTTACTTTTCCATTTTTTCAGGACATAATCCAGGGACGTGAGAGGCCATGGTGCAATCTCCTTGCATTGTGGAAAATTATACATGTCATTTACAGTGGAATCGATCCAGATATCTGGGATCCATACACCAACTACTTTATACTGCTACTAATTTTTCAAATTTCAAATGGATACCAAGTAACAAAGAGTTTTCTTCGTAGCTCTTTATGTCATGCTACTTCAGTTCCGTTGTACTCATGAGAATATTGCCGAAAGGAAGATTACTACAGAAAGGGCATTGCATCGGAAGCTTGGATTACATCAAATTGTAGACACTTATTGTCAGAATTATCGCCTGTTTCAAAGCCCAGAACGAAATCCACTTCATCAAACACGCAATGACAGACAGGTCAGTCCCTTTTGATTTATATTCTAATGTTCCAGTAGAACATTGTTTCCTTTTGTAAGGTTATTTTATTCTCTTCAAAACAATAAACTGACAATGTCGTGTTTGCTTTTGAGGTGACTATTCTTGGTTGAGCTCCAGAGCATCCAATACAATTTGATTTCTTCTTTGGTAAAACTTGTTCTAACCTAATATGAGCCTCCTTAGCTCCAACATCCAACACTATCCAGCCCACCATACTTGTCTGATAATTTAGGTTGATGATTATGCTGCATAGATGCGCTGTCTCCAACTTCATTTTTCTTCCATTTATGTGTGAACCTCGAGGCTTTGGCATCCATTACCTCAACCTGTTACTATGTATTATTGGATCAGTATCTGTCATTTGGAAAACAATACTCCCTCCAGTTCTAAATAATTCCCCAAAAATAGATGTATCTAGACATGTTTTAATGTGTAGATATATCCTTTTTTGGCAACTATTTTGAACCAGATGGAGTAGTAGACTTGATGTGTCTGTTTTAGGATGAAGAGGCGGATAAGATGTGTATGTGGAAGAAACGATCCATTTTCAACGCCTTTCTGCTTTTCTGTTCCTGATATTCAGTAGTATTTATTTTGTGCGATTTGTGGGTGGTTTCACCTGCGTTGCTAATTGTATTGTAGCTGCTGCTTGTGCCGGTTCAAGAGAAACTATTTTGTGTGCTGTTGTTACAGCCTATGGAAAGATTGGCTATGCATGCCTCGGTTTTATTGAGCTTAGAGGAACAGGAAAATTTAAGTAGATCACCTTAGTGGAGCTGCAGATGCACAATCTCCTACATTTGCCATCACCTCCATGCCGTCCATTTCTTATACAAGAAGTCAGGTCTGATCAAGCTCGCTGATCCATCATGGTTGCATGTATTGTCTCAGCTCTCGCCTATCAGTTCCATCGAGTCATACGCTGACATAATACATGGAGTTGATTTATTAATGATATATCTGCCACACTAATAATTTGTGTGATATTGCATCACACATGGAGTATGCTAGAACTTAGGTTTTGCAACTTCGTTGCATTATAAATTTGAAAGGTCGTGTTTTGGCTTCTGGTTTGTATACACATGTAAAATCACCCAAAAAATAATACAAAAATACCCTTCACAACATAGTTTGATTTATAACTTGAGAATGGAGATAATATTGAAACGACACCTTCAGTGCCTTCGGATTCACATTACATGGTCTGTTTTAGAGACCATTTATTTAAATTTTTGTTTGCAGTGGCTTTGGAAAGAAATAAACATGATTATGAATTGGTGATAAATGCCCAGCTCCGACCTCGCTACTGCTAGCCCCCCCCCTATGCTTCTCTTCTCTCCTCATGTTTTTATCAAGATCAGTGTATGCATTGGCCGTTGATGTAATTTTAGATATGGAGCAATTTTCTCTGCCATGTTAGTTTCTTGACAAAATTAGGAAAAGTTTGGGTTTGAGGCTATCGGCTATCTGAAAAGCTAGATACATTATTTTCCTACTTGTCTTTATCATGTATAGGGGTTGTTTCCTACTTTGTTGCAAATTTTAAAATGACATGTATTTGGATATCATTAGTTTTACTTTTTTATTTTGACTATGTGCAGTACTACTACTTACCTTCAGCCAGGATAGCCTTAAAATTTTATAATATGATCAACTTGGGGAGGAGGCTGATTGTTCATTCAATGAATTTGTGTTGATGTGTTTCTGTTGCGGGCATGAAAATGTGGTCGGTGTAGTGGATGATCTTCTATCACTGGTAGGTGATAATACTTCGGGACACTACTTTGCCTCCACACAAGATTTTGATCTTCCGAATAAATTAGGGGAGGTAGTTCAGTGCTATGTGTGCTTGTGTATTATGTCTGGTCCAGTTCTGATAAGATTACATACTTTTCTTAGCTTACAATTCCAAGAAAAAATAGTGTTTGTGTGTGATCAAGCGACTTGCTTTCATTCCATTCCGTCATCTTATACCTTCCTTTTTATTGTTACATAGTCTTACCTTGGCCTCATGCATGAACCCTGCTGAGGACGAAGAACGCAGCAAATAAGTTTAGATGATTTGTAGCTCCTAGGTTCTCGTTGAGAATTGATGTTTTTTTTTTGTTTGGTTTTTGTTACCCTGGAGTCTTCAAGGTTAGAGCAATTATGTCTCTGGAGGTTCAGAGGTTAGTTTCTTACTACTAAAAGCTTAATTCTGTTTCAAACAGTAACATATCGGGGAATTTCGTAGCAACATTTTTGAAACATGGTGGAATTAAAGGGTGGAGCTATAGTTGAAACCTACCTCATTTTCATGTAATATTAGTGGATATTATCTTTCACTAGATGACCCGTTGCGCTATCGCGCAAATGACAGAGGCTAACCATAAGGTTTGGCTTATTTTATTACCGAAGGTTGTAGGGGAGCTCTTCCACTGAATAAAGGGGTATTAAGGTTAAATGGGCATCCAGTTTGAGCTATAGTAGTATCCGACGGGGTGTGTTGGAGCTCTTCTCTGGTTACTGTGTTTTCTCACCATAAGTCTTGGTTTATTTCAATACCGGAGGCTCGGGAGCGTGAAGTGTAGCTCTTTCGATCGCCGCCATCATCGCAATAGCAAAGGGGAGTATTAGGGTGAAATGGCCATCCATGGTGAGCTATAGTAATATTCAGTGTGTTTCGTTGGAGGAAATGCCCTCAACGACCCTTCTACTCTCATTTGGCTATTCCGTTTGCTTCGGTTGAGTTATAGTATAATCGATGGGGTAGGCCGAAGAAAATGCCCTCAGTGTCTCCCTTCGACTCTCCTTTGGATACCCCACTTGATATCACTCGAGCGGTATGGTTTAATGGCTGCGATTTCTTCTTCTGTCACATGCACATTTGCCTCTTCCTCTTTCAACTTGTTAGAGACACTCGGGAAGCAGGGCATTGGAGCTACTCGTAGTTGAATTTGGTGTATTGCATAACAAACTTCATTTTTTGGTCACTTGATTGCATTACAACTGAAGACTTTTATGAACGGATGGCAACGAAATATTAGAATCTCGTCGATCTGTCTAAGTGTACCTATGCAAGGCATTTTAATAACTTTCAAATATTCTTTTGTTGGGAGTGGGCTTACCGGGACTAACACCGGAGGGTCGGTGACGTGTACATCTACGTGGCGAGGGAGCGGAGGGGTCGGCCGCATATAAAACCTTCGTCTCCCACAACCTCATCCATTCCCCCCATTCCCCAACCACCATTGCCGAAATCACCAAAAACCTCTCTCCCTCTCCCTCACTCCATCGCTAGTGTAGGTTTCTTCTCGCACGGATCTAGTACAATAGGCGGCGATGGAAGCTAGGAGAAGAGCGGGCGGCGTGGAAAATGAGAGTCCACCATGAGCGCGGGTGCTTTGAGGTCCACCGTCGTGGATGCCTACGTCATCGGCCCGACCATCATCGGCTCAACCAGCACCGGCTATGTTGTCGAGGAACCAACAGATCTAGCGGCGATTGACTCGACTATAGTAGGAGGCGAAGGGGATGCGGGAGCATCCAACATCGCCAACATCTCCGTTGGCTTACATACCCATTTATTTGTTTTGGATTAGTCCGGCTTATTTTCTTCCCCTCCCCACGATCTTACTCAAACCAAAACAAAAATGTCCCCGAAGATGTTCTCAAAACGAAACAAAGATATGTTACTGAAGCCGTGCACATATTGTTAACGAATCACCATGGTGCATTCACTATATGATGCATAGCTTGTGCATTACACTCGACTCCAACTCTTCCATCTCGATATCCACTGCCTTCAAAGCATCACTCAAAGCTGCCATCTTCGCCTTAGGGACTTTCATCTCCTCCGTAGATGGTCCTTCTCGAGCTTGACCTCTTCGTACCCCTCACGTTCCACCGACGGTTTACCAGCAGTGATGCCATCAGATTCTACAATACCTAGATCTGGGGATCCCATGTCTTTGGTGGTAACCCATGTATCCTCCTTGGGCCTGACATCATCTTCAGTGGTTGTGGACTCATTCTCCATCTTCAGTGTTTGTGGACCTGACATACACTAAGTTTTGGTGTTCCATCTTAGCAAAACTGCAAAAGAAGAAAAGGTAGAACTACACATTATTGGTTGTCAACATATTTGTATCGAGAAGGTAGCACCATTTTTTTTCATCTTAGCCGAAGGCTAACACAGTAATATTATTTCCTATATGATAGTATAATTCCAGATAGACCCACATTTATGAAAAGTGAGTTGATATCTCCTGTAATGGAACAAAGAGCTAAAGCAGTGAAAAAAGGACCAACAAATTTTAAGAACTCAATCTGTAACACATGCATACACTTGGCATCAGAAAACTCCAATCCTACCAAAATAAGGAGCAACTGGAAAATAGTAGTACAGTTGATTTGTCCTACAGTCCCAAAAGGTCAAATGGTACTCAAGCCTGTAAGCAACATACACGAGCCGATCATACCGGTTGTAGGCTATCAGGAATAAGAGCTTAATTACATCCCCTGTTTAGAAACACATGCACGAGTTGATTCAGTTGTCCTTGTGGCCATGTACCCTATCAGGCCACCAAACTGCAGAACAAAGGCATCCATCTCGGGTCAAACTGTAGAACCACACTGTTAATGATTAACTGCAGGAACTTAAAAGAACATCAAGCCATCTACCCTACCAAACTGCAGAACAAAGGCACCCTTGCTGTGTAGCTTAAGCCATAACTCTTTACTGAACATAATTGCCTTAGAACATAATTGCCCAGGAACAGGAATGGTGAACACTGACATCATAATTCTACATCACCACCATTGGCATTTCATCAATCAAATCAAGTTCCCGTCGAACAGACTTTTGTTGAAACGAAATCTAAGAGTAACATTGTCAAACATACAAAAATAACTTAAATTCCAGTGAAACCTAAGACTCACATTGTCAAGAAAGCATACTTCAGAGTACATTTTTCAGTGAAGGGCAACTTTAGTACACCATATGTCTATGATAATAAGTTTGAAGGATGCCATTAAAATGGTTTTATTTTTAAAATACCAATATCCCTTGTACGGAGAAAACATACTCAATGTGCAAGAATAGTATTAAGATGACCGTGCATCTTGACTCATAGAATCTTCGCGATGAAAGTACATTAATAATTTATATCTGGAAGATCCAATGTGAGCAAAGGGAACATTCATAAAAGAACATTGTAGTAACCAGAAAACAATGTGCAAGTAACCTATGTTGCACACAACATGTGTGACCTGACATATTTTCACTCTCAAACTTTCTAAATTCACTCCTTAATTATTCAGATTCTCTACGGAAAGCAAGGTATTAACGTTTACGTATACTACTGGACACCATAAAATAGAAAATAAACTGACTGTACATGCAGTAGGCTGTAGGCATGAAGATCCATCACAAGAAATGATAAAAGAAATAGAACAATAGAGCACACTCATTGCAGATTCATTTGGCAGATAACAGACATAAGTATAATAACAAATCGCAAACAAGAAAATGAACGGCCTCTGACAGATTATGTGAGGAAATCTATGAAGTGGGCCAAAAAAGAATTAATTTCACCAGATGACACAGGTTCAACACCCAGATCTCCATGAGCCACCATTGCCTATAAACATTTCAAGAAGGTCGGATGAGAACAATTTCTTGAATGCAATTTTTATGACACAAACGATATAAGGAAATTTAAATGTGGGAGGGAGAACTAATAGTATAGGCACTTTTCAGGGCCTTACCCCATCTGAAGCAACAATAATTGGCTGCATATATGGAATTGAATCATCCCTCTGAGTTTTTGAAATGAAATGTATATCCACATTAGCACCTAAATATTAAAATAAAAAATTAAATATTGAGTTATCCTCATCGTGAATAAGTAAAATAAGTAAGGAAATGCATAATAAGCGGATTCTTCACAGGCCTGGCAAGAACCATCAGGTTGGAGTTCACTTGGGAGTGCTAAATCTAGTAGAAACAGACAATTAGAGCTAAAAATGGAATTTCAATTGTAAAATCCAGTAGCACCAAAAAAATTAAAACATGTACAAAGCCCATGGTCAAGTAACTCGGATCGCAAGGTAATTTCTAGTAGATGATGATGAAACAAAGTTGGAACCAGAATCCAATGATCATACCCTCCATCGATGGTTGACAGCCTGGGAAGCACAAAGACTAAATCCATAGTCACCCTCACGTATATTAAATATTGTCACATACTGAGTTCAAAGCATTTCAATCTTTGATGAGTCAATACTGCAGTTATTGACCTCAATCTTTGATAAGCATATTATAACATGCATCTATCTCTGGAAGTACTGTAATCTATCCTTAAACTAAATGCTTGTGTGGTGTTGGCCTGTTTGTAAATGTATTGTTGCATGCTTGGCTTGACAAAACGATAAAACGAGCCATGATATTGCTACGAGGGGCAGAGGGACATGTACATCAGGTCTTTGTCAGATAAATGACTGCACTTTAGGATCCAGTTTTTGACTAAGCTTCAGCACTATATACAGAAGGCACGTGTACGTGAGCCTTACCAATTATTTCAGAGGAGAATATGTACAGTGGTTATTTGCCCTTTATTTTAGGTGAGGAACTCGCTTTGTATATATAGGGAACTACTGCCATATCTGGAGAGGAGAAATTGTAGAACAGATTCAGCGGTGTATCAGGTCAGCATCGACGCCCTCTGGTTCGCTAGGCCAGTACAGCCGCTCCCTGATCCTCCACCTCCGTCCCTGCGGCGCTTCTCGAGCTCCCTCCTCCAGGCTCCATCTCCAGATTCTAGAACCACCCCCTCTCCCATTTCTCCTCCTCACGAATACTTGCAGTCCACTTGCCTTTTCATCCAACACCTTTTAAGCATATTTCAATACACATATAAAATTTACCAAAATAACAAGGTGAAATTGACCAAAAGAAGGCATCAAAAGGCTCACACAATCTCAGCCCTGAAATTGACCAAAAGAATGTCCTGGTCTCATTGACAGATCAGAGTGTTATGGAAGCAGAGCCCAAGGCACCTTTGGTAGTTTGAGCTCGTCAAACTCAGCGTCAGACATGATGGAGTTGCCGTTGATGTAGGCCATCAATGCCTCCCGTAGCCTCTGCTCATCGGCGCCTGCAAACATGGAGAACCAATTCCATTGCCATGTCTGAAACAACAATTAACATGCAAGTGCCTAGTAAATCTTAATTCTTTATGAAGAACCATGATATCATAAATCAAGCATAACTTTATAACGCAAACTGGAGCTAAACATAAATATCAAGCAAAGAAAAGAAAAGGGAGAATCTGGATGGCATAACTGAACATGTAAGTGCTATAGCTGGGCTTATATACAGACGCAACTGTAGAACTACAAGTAACTGAGACAATAGTTTTTGGTTTTCGCTATTTATAAATTCACCCGCAAAAAGATCACGAAGCACACAAGAACGTCATCAGGCAACAAGCTTAAAAATCATCATCAGGCAGTAGATCAGCATAAATTAAAAATTGCATATATCGGTCAATCCCTCCAACAATTAACAAAGTATTGTTGGAAAAAACATTTAAGCAATACTGGAGTCACGATCTACTACGGAGCTGTTGTGAATGCATAAGCAATTGAATACCAACCTTATGGACAATCCTTTTTCGCAGTTATCCATCTGCTGCAGCAACAATTGTTGGCCTCAGTCCTGCTGCATAGCAGCCTACCACGCTAGGGTATGCGCTTGCCGGGACCTGGTCCCTATTCCCGCTGCCACCGAAGAAGACATCGGCAGCGCGTTCCACGAGCAGCTTCTAGAATGATGGCCCGGTCAGTTGAGCATAAGAAAATCTACTAATAAAAACAGACAATTAAGCAAATTGTAAAATAGGTGCACGGCAACCAGTGGACATGCTGATGAGGGTGCAGAGAATGTCCTTTCAAACCACAGTCTCTGTGGCAACCTAGAAGGCAAGTGAAATTAATTATTTTGAATTAAGGATGTGCTTTTTCATGCAAAAAAATAAGACAAAACAGAGAAGAAGAACAAGCAACTGTGTTAATTATTCTACTAATGAATTATTTATCCTTGATTCCTGCTGCTATATAACTATTTTCAACTGATAATTTCAAAAAAAAGCAAGTAAAGGATTAGTCATCATTACATAATCTGAAACACCATTCTGCGGTTACTACTTTTTATTCCAAAGTACCTGAAGCAACAAAGAATAATTTAGTTATGATGATTCCTTTTATTGGTGGTTCAAATAATGTTATAAACTAAAGAACATGTGCATTGACCTGCTCAAGTAAGATCATAAATTAAAGAGCTAAGGATCTAACTATTGTAGCTTGTAGGTACGTATGATATGAGAGAGTTATATGCAAAATTACAAGAAGGGTTAAACAGAAGACAAGGAACATAAATTCGGTCACACCAAATGCATGTCATCTCACTTTTAGCTTCAAACCAATATTAGCAAACTATATTAAATAGACAACAAGAAAGATTCATTTGCTTGCTTGCCATCCGCATCCACTCGGAAGTACAATCAAGATTTTGAGATAGTAGATGTGGCAAGTGTGATTATGCTTCTTACCCCGAGGTTGTACTTGTCGAAGGTGAAGCCCGCGGCACCAGCGCCGACAAGACACAAGAGTACCAGACCTCGTCACCATCCACCCGAACACCAATGTGTTCTTCCCCGCACTCCACCACCAAAACTATCAACAATAACCTATTAGATAATAT